>NC_140987.1:244913998-245081964 GCF_052327205.1 Somniosus microcephalus
AGTCGCTCCCTCTCTTCCCCCCAGTCGCTCCCTCTCTTCCCCCCCAGTCGCTCCCTCTCTCCCCCCAGTCGCTCCCTCTCTTCCCCCCAGTCGCTCCCAGTCGCTCCCTCTCTTCCCCCCAGTCGCTCCCTCTCTTCCCCCCCAGTCGCTCCCTCTCTTCCCCCCCAGTCGCTCCCTCTCTTCCCCCAAGTCGCTCCCTCTCTTCCCCCCCAGTCGCTCTCTCTCTTCCCCCCCAGTCGCTCTCTCTCTTCAGGCTCTCCTCTCCAGTCGCTCTCTCTCTTCCCCCCCAGTCGCTCTCTCTCTTCCCCCCCAGTCGCTCTCCTCTCTCCCCCCCAGTCGCTCTCCTCTCTTCCCCCCCAGTCGCTCTCCCTCTTCCCCCCAGTCGCTCTCTCTCTCCCCCCCAGTCGCTCTCTCCTCCTTCCCCCCCCAGTCGCTCTCCTCTCTTCCCCCCCAGTCGCTCCCTCCTCTTCCCCCCCAGTCGCTCCCTCTCTTCCCCCCCAGTCGCTCCTCCTCTTCCCCCCAGTCGCTCTCTCCTCTTCCCCCCCAGTCGCTCCCCTCTTCCCCCCAGTCGCTCTCTCTCATTCCCCCCCAGTCGCTCTCTCTCTTCCCCCCAGTCGCTCTCTCTCTTCCCCCCCAGTCGCTCTCTCCTCTTCCCCCCCAGTCGCTCTCCTCTCTTCCCCCCAGTCGCTCTCCCTCTTCCCCCCCAGTCGCTCTCCCTCTTCCCCCCCAGTCGCTCTCACTCTTCCCCCCCAGTCGCTCTCACTCTTCCCCCCCAGTCGCTCTCTCTCTTCCCTCCAGTCGCTCTCTCTCTTCCCCCCCAGTCGCTCTCTCTCTTCCCCCCCAGTCGCTCTCTCTCTTCCCCCCCAGTCGCTCTCTCTCTTC
Organism: Somniosus microcephalus; assembly: GCF_052327205.1. Classification (NCBI taxonomy): domain Eukaryota; kingdom Metazoa; phylum Chordata; class Chondrichthyes; order Squaliformes; family Somniosidae; genus Somniosus; species Somniosus microcephalus. The sequence continues at coordinate 244,914,881 of NC_140987.1, forward strand.
CCCCCCAGTCGCTCTCCTCTTCCCCCCCAGTCGCTCTCCCTCTTCCCCCCCAGTCGCTCTCACTCTTCCCCCCCAGTCGCTCTCTCTCTTCCCCCCAGTCGCTCTCTCTCTTCCCCCCCAGTCGCTCTCACTCTTCCCCCCCAGTCGCTCTCTCTCTTCCCCCCAGTCGCTCTCTCTCTTCCCCTCCAGTCGCTCTCTCTCTTCCCCCCCAGTAGCTCTCTCTCTTCCCCCCCAGTCGCTCTCTCTCTTCCCCCCAGTCGCTCTCTCTCTTCCCCCAGTCGCTCTCTCTCTTCCCCCCAGTCGCTCTCTCTCTTCCCCCAGTCGCTCTCTCTCTTCCCCCCAGTCGCTCTCTCTCTTCCCCCCAGTCGCTCTCTCTCTTCCCCCCCCCAGTCGCTCTCTCTCTTCCCCCCCCAGTCGCTCTCCCTCTTCCCCCCCAGTCGCTCCCTCTCTTCCCCCCCAGTCGCTCCCTCTCTTCCCCCCCAGTCGCTCTCTCTCTTCCCCCCCAGTCGCTCTCTCTCTTCCCCCCAGTCGCTCTCTCTCTTCCCCCCAGTCGCTCTCTCTCTTCCCCCCAGTCGCTCTCTATCGTCCCCCCCAGTCGCTCTCTCTCTTCCCCCCAGTCGCTCTCTCTCTTCCCCCCAGTCGCTCTCTCTCTTCCCCCCCAGTCGCTCTCTCTCTTCCCCCCCAGTCGCTCTCTCTCTTCCCCCCAGTCGCTCTCTCTCTTCCCCCCCAGTCGCTCTCTCTCTTCCCCCCCAGTCGCTCTCTCTCTTCCCCCCCAGTCGCTCTCTCTCTTCCCCCCCAGTCACGCTCTCTCTCTTCCCCACCAGTCGCTCTCTCTCTTCCCCCCCAGTCGCTCTCTCTCTTCCCCCCCAGTCGCTCTCTCTCTTCCCCCCCAGTCGCTCTCTCTCTTCCCCCCCGTCGCTCTCACTCTTCCCCCCCGTCGCTCTCACTCTTCCCCCCCGTCGCTCTCACTCTTCCCCCCCCGTCGCTCTCCCTCTTCCCCCCCCCGTCGCTCTCCCTCTTTCCCCCCGTCGCTCTCCCTCTTTCCCCCCGTCGCTCTCCCTCTTTCCCCCCGTCGCTCTCTCTCTGCCCCCCCGTCGCTCTCTCTCTTCCCCCCGTCGCTCTCTCTCTTCCCCCCGTCGCTCTCTCTCTTCCCCCCGTCGCTCTCTCTCTTCCCCCCGTCGCTCTCTCTCTTCCCCCAGTCGCTCGCTCTCTTCCCCCCCAGTCGCTCTCTCTCTTCCCCCCAGTCGCTCTCTCTCTTCCCACCAGTCGCTCTCTCTCTTCCCCCCCAGTCGCTCTCTCTCTTTCCCCCAGTCGCTCTCTCTCTTTCCCCCAGTCGCTCTCTCTCTTCCCCCAGTCGCTCTCTCTCTTCCCCCCCAGTCGCTCTCTCTCTTCCCCCCAGTCGCTCTCTCTCTTCCCCCCAGTCGCTCTCTCTCTTCCCCCCCAGTCGCTCTCTCTCTTCCCCCCCAGTCGCTCTCTCTCTTCCCCCCCAGTCGCTCTCTCTCTTCCCCCCCAGTCGCTCTCTCTCTTCCCCCCCGTCGCTCTCTCTCTTCCCCCCAGTCGCTCTCTCTCTTCCCCCCCAGTCGCTCTCTCTCTTCCCCCCCAGTCGCTCTCTCTCTTCCCCCCCAGTCGCTCTCTCTCTTCCCCCCCAGTCGCTCTCTCTCTTCCCCCCCAGTCGCTCTCTCTCTTCCCCCCCAGTCGCTCTCTCTCTTCCCCCCCCAGTCGCTCTCTCTCTTCCCCCCCAGTCGCTCTCTCTCTTCCCCCCCAGTCGCTCTCTCTCTTCCCCCCAGTCGCTCTCTCTCTTCCCCCCAGTCGCTCTCTCTCTTCCCCCCCAGTCGCTCTCTCTCTTCCCCCCCAGTCGCTCTCTTCCCCCCCAGTCGCTCTCTCTCTTCCCCCCCAGTCGCTCTCTCTCTTCCCCCCCAGTCGCTCTCTCTCTTCCCCCCCAGTCGCTCTCTCTCTTCCCCCCCAGTCGCTCTCTCTCTTCCCCCCCAGTCGCTCTCTCTCTTCCCCCCCAGTCGCTCTCTCTCTTCCCCCCCCAGTCGCTCTCTCTCTTCCCCCCCAGTCGCTCTCTCTCTTCCCCCCCAGTCGCTCTCTCTCTTCCCCCCCAGTCGCTCTCTCTCTTCCCCCCCAGTCGCTCTCTCTCTTCCCCCCCAGTCGCTCTCTCTCTTCCCCCCCAGTCGCTCTCTCTCTTCCCCCCCAGTCGCTCTCTCTCTTCCCCCCCAGTCGCTCTCTCTCTTCCCCCCCAGTCGCTCTCTCTCTTCCCCCCCAGTCGCTCTCTCTCTTCCCCCCCAGTCGCTCTCTCTCTTCCCCCCCAGTCGCTCTCTCTCTTCCCCCCCAGTCGCTCTCTCTCTTCCCCCCCAGTCGCTCTCTCTCTTCCCCCCCAGTCGCTCTCTCTCTTCCCCCCCAGTCGCTCTCTCTCTTCCCCCCCAGTCGCTCTCTCTCTTCCCCCCAGTCGCTCTCTCTCTTCCCCCCCAGTCGCTCTCTCTCTTCCCCCCCAGTCGCTCTCTCTCTTCCCCCCCAGTCGCTCTCTCTCTTCCCCCCCAGTCGCTCTCTCTCTTCCCCCCCCAGTCGCTCTCTCTCTTCCCCCCCAGTCGCTCTCTCTCTTCCCCCCCAGTCGCTCTCTCTCTTCCCCCCCAGTCGCTCTCTCTCTTCCCCCCCCAGTCGCTCTCTCTCTTCCCCCCCAGTCGCTCTCTCTCTTCCCCCCCAGTCGCTCTCTCTCTTCCCCCCCAGTCGCTCTCTCTCTTCCCCCCAGTCGCTCTCTCTCTTCCCCAGTCGCTCTCTCTCTTCCCCACCAGTCGCTCTCTCTCTTCCCCACCAGTCGCTCTCTCTCTTCCCCCCCAGTCGCTCTCTCTCTTCCCCCCCGTCGCTCTCACTCTTCCCCCCCCGTCGCTCTCACTCTTCCCCCCCGTCGCTCTCACTCTTCCCCCCCAGTCGCTCTCCCTCTTCCCCCCCCCAGTCGCTCTCCCTCTTCCCCCCCAGTCGCTCTCTCTCTTCCCCCCCAGTCGCTCTCTCGCTTCCCCCCCAGTCGCTCTCTCTCTTCCCCCCCAGTCGCTCTCTCTCTTCCCCCCAGTCGCTCTCTCTCTTCCCCCCCAGTCGCTCTCCCTCTTCCCCCCCAGTCGCTCCCTCTTCCCCCCCAGTCGCTCCCTCTCTTCCCCCCCAGTCGCTCCGTCTCTTCCCCCTCAGTCGCTCCCTCTCTTCCCCCCCAGTCGCTCTCTCTCTTCCCCCCCAGTCGCTCTCTCTCTTCCCCCCAGTCGCTCTCTCTCTTCCCCCCCAGTCGCTCTCCCTCTTCCCCCCCCAGTCGCTCCCTCTTCCCCCCCAGTCGCTCCCTCTCTTCCCCCCCAGTCGCTCCGTCTCTTCCCCCTCAGTCGCTCCCTCTCTTCCCCCCCAGTCGCTCTCCCTCTTCCCCCCCAGTCGCTCCCTCTTCCCCCCCAGTCGCTCTCTCTCTTCCCCCCCAGTCGCTCTCTCTCTTCCCCCCCAGTCGCTCTCTCTCTTCCCCCCGAGTCGCTCTCCCTCTTCCCCCCCAAGTCGCTCTCCCTCTTCCCCCCCAGTCGCTCTGTCTCTTCCCCCCCATTCGCTCTCTCTCTTCCCCCCCAGTCGCTCTCTCTCATCCCCCCAGTCGCTCTTTCTTCCCCCCCAGTCGCTCGCTCTCTTCCCCCCCAGTCGCTCTCTCTCTTCCCCCCCAGTCGCTCTCTCTCTTCCCCCCAGTCGCTCCCTCTCTTCCCCCCCAGTCGCTCCCTCTCTTCCCCCCAGTCGCTCTCTCCCTTCCCCCCAGTCGCTCCCTCTCTTCCCCCCCAGTCGCTCCCTCTCTTCCCCCCAGTCGCTCCCGCTCTTCCCCCCCAGTCGCTCCCTCTCTTCCCCCCCAGTCGCTCTCTCTCTTCCCCCCCAGTCGCTCTCTCTCTTCCCCCCAGTCGCTCTCTCTCTTCCCCCAGTCGCTCTCTCTCTTCCCCCAGTCGCTCTCTCTCTTCCCCCCAGTCGCTCTCTCTCTTCCCCCCAGTCGCTCTCTCTCTTCCCCCCAGTCGCTCTCTCTCTTCCCCCCAGTCGCTCTCTCTCTTCCCCCCCAGTCGCTCTCTCTCTTCCCCCCAGTCGCTCTCTCTCTTCCCCCCCAGTCGCTCTCTCTCTTCCCCCCCAGTCGCTCTCTCTCGTCCCCCCCAGTCGCTCTCTCTCGTCCCCCCCAGTCGCTCTCTCTCTTCCCCCCCAGTCACGCTCTCTCTTTTCCCCCCCAGTCACGCTCTCTCTCTTCCCCCCCAGTCGCTCTCTCTCTTCCCCCCCAGTCGCTCTCTCTCTTCCCCCCCCCAGTCGCTCTCTCTCTTCCCCCCCCAGTCGCTCTCTCTCTTCCCCCCCAGTCGCTCTCTCTCTTCCCCCCAGTCCCTCTCTCTCTTCCCCCCAGTCGCTCTCTCTCTTCCCCCCCAGTCGCTCTCTCTCTTCCCCCCCAGTCGCTCTCTCTCTTCCCCCCCCAGTCGCTCTCTCTCTTCCCCCCAGTCGCTCTCTCTCTTCCCCCCAGTCGCTCTCTCTCTTCCCCCCCAGTCGCTCTCTCTCTTCCCCCCCAGTCGCTCTCTCTCTTCCCCCCCAGTCGCTCTCTCTCTTCCCCCCAGTCGCTCTCTCTCTTCCCCCCAGTCGCTCTCTCTCTTCCCCCCCCAGTCGCTCTCTCTCTTCCCCCCAGTCGCTCTCTCTCGTCCCCCCAGTCGCTCTCTCTCTTCCCCCCCGTCGCTCTCTCTCTTCCCCCCCAGTCGCTCTCTCTCTTCCCCCCCAGTCGCTCTCTCTCTTCCCCCCAGTCGCTCTCTCTCTTCCCCCCAGTCGCTCTCTCTCTTTCCCCCAGTCGCTCTCTCTCTTCCCCCCCAGTCGCTCTCTCTCTTCCCCCCCATTCGGTCTCTCTCCTCCCCCCCAGTCGCTCTCTATTCCCCCCAGTTGCGCTCTCTCTTCCCCCCGTCGCTCTCTCTCTTCCCCCCCAGTCGCTCTCTCTCTCTCTTCCCCCCCAGTCGCTCTCTCTCTTCCCCCCCCAGTCGCTCTCTCTCTTCCCCCCCAATCGCTCTCTCTCTTCCCCCCCAGTCGCTCTCTCTCTCCCCCCCAGTCGCTCTCTCTCTCCCCCCCGTCGCTCTCTCCCCCCCGTCGCTCTCTCCCCCCCCGTCGCTCTCTCCCCCCCCGTCGCTCTCTCCCCCCGTCGCTGTCTCCCCCCCTCCCGTCGCTCTCCCCCCATCGCTCTCTCCCCCCCATCGCTCTCTCCCCCCCCATCGCTCTCTCCCCCCCATCGCTCTCTCCCCCCCCCCCACAGTCGCTCTCTTCCCCCCCCCCCCACAGTCGCTCTCTCTCTCTCTTCCAACAACAATATGCCCTCAAAAGACCCTCAGCACCGCCGGGCACTTCAGCTAGTCTATATATATAAAAGGATACTTCTGTCTGTCATAACGTCTGTCTGTCTTGAATTAACTCGAAAGTTATAGAGCGTACCTACACGTGTGTTACGTCGAAAGAACGCTGACGATTCCAGAACTGTCCTAAGCGTATTTACGTTTCGGCCGGACAAAAATTGTTCACGCGTTATGCAAAAAACCTTCAAAATTAAACTAATTATCTGCTAAGTAGCATTGATTGACTGACATCAAGGTCGACCAATCCTGTGCCGGCACGATTGACCAATCCTACAGTTCAGTCGCCTGATGGTTGGCCAATCGCTGTGTCTGTGGGCGGGACTAATGCTTTTCAACTCAGGCATCGGGCAGCCATTGCTTCACTACTTCCAGCTCAAACTACTCTGCTAATCCAGCTTCGAAAAAGTTAGTATCTCTTTTAAAAATTACATAACATTTACCAAAAACATTTTATAAGTACTTTCACTTTCATCTTTGAAGCTATTAAAAGTTAGAAATGTTGCCCGGCAGCAGATTCACACAGGGACAGACAGACAGGCCCCAAAGCCTGGGACTCGATTTAAACCGCCCGGCCCAAAACAGCCCTGGCAAAGCCGGGCTCCCCCAGCTAGTATCTATATATGGAGAACAAAAATAGGCCCAGCACTGGTCTCTGGGGTAAACCGCTTCCAATCCTTTTCCAGTCCTAACAACACCCATTTACCCTAATTCCTTGTTTTCTGTCATTCAACTTTCTATCCATGCTGCTACATTTCCTTTTATATCATACGCCTGAAATTTTCTAATAAGTGTCTTGTGAGACACCTTATCAAATTCTTTCTGAAAATGCATATACATTTCCCATGTCTCCAAATGGTGTCTCAAAGTTGTCAGATGTAGCCAGTGTAGCTGTAGGCAGAACTCTTGGTGAAGAAGACAGCAAGGAGCTCGAATGTGAACTTGGAGAGGGGGGAACAATTTTGGCAAAGGGGCTTCACCCGAAACATTAGCATGTCTGTTCTCTACACAGCTGCTGCCTGACCCACCGAGTGTTTCCAGGATTTTATGGTTTTTGCTGCTTTTTAAAATCTATCTGGAATTAATTTATTTAAACATTTAAATGCCTGGGAGAGGAGGTCAGTGCATGCATGCAATCAAGCATGCACAGAATGCTTTCCTGCACATACGGATCGGAGTTCCGGTCAGGCAGCGTAAATGGGGTACTACTGTCTAGCTGGAACTATTGTTCCAAGATTGGCAACTGCAGTGTAAATGCACCGAGTCTTTGGTATGCCCAGTAACAGCCAGAGTTAATACTATGAGCCAGTGTCCTTGTTTCAGTTCACTCTACGTATTCTCCTATTATTCTAATTAATAACCTCTTGTTTCCCCACCTCCCCCCCCCCCCCCCCCCCACTAATTATGATCACATCAAAGGATTGATCCAAACCATAATAGAAAGTGCAGACTAGAAAATTGTTCAGCATTTTGTGGCTACATTGGCTTTAGGAGTTTCATTTTTTGGTTTATTTAAAGGCTTTGGGACCTTTTTTGAAGTCTCAGATTTCTCACTTGTTCAACAAAAACAAACTAGTTTTAAGTAGTTTAGACATGGTTATTGTCCAATTAAATTTCCTCTATCTTTGTATCCTTAATCAAAGGATTCCTAACGTAAATGTGTGAAATCTCCTTTTGTGATGGAGTTCTGCTTGCCTTTGCTTAATTTACTGTCAGTCCTTTCCCCAGTTAATCTGCTGCCCCTTCTGCCAGGAATGTGAAATAGTGTATGGCTATTTCTATACTTTGCTAAGTGAGGTATTTACAGGAGCTTACTGACTTTTGGGCTGAAGTTTAAAATGTCAGTTACGTTTTCAGTAAAAGTGGCAAATTTTGATATAAAATGTCTTATCAATGAAAACAAGACATTTCAACAGGCGTAACAGAGAACAGCAAAGCAGTAGAGAGTGTTCAGTGTAAATTCACCTGGATGTTACTGGGGATGAGAAACTATAGTTACGAGGAGAGTTTTGAGATAGTGGGACTATTCCCGCTGGAGCAAAGAAGGCTGAGAGGAGATTTTTTAAATTATGAAAGGTTTTGATAGGGAGAGTAGGGAAAGACCAATTCATGTCAGATCAATTTAAAATTGTCATTGAGAGTGAAGAGAGAGATGAGGAGGAATTTCTTTACGCACACAGTTGTTGGAGCGTAGCGACCATTGCATCTTTTTTTCTTGCCTCTACTTCTAACTCACCAAGCCTACTATCTAACTACTTTTCAAGTTTTAATGTCTTTTACTCCACTACCTTAAATGGTAGATTATTCCAAATAGTTATCATCCTTTTTAGTATTTTTAAACTACTTTTAGATGTCTAAACAATTACTGCCTTGTAACCAGGTAAACGTGACTAAGCAAACAGCTTGACTTTTACCCTATCTGCCTTTCAAATTGCCATAGAAGATACTGAGGTTACAGAGAAACTTCAAAAATGTATAGATCTGAAAAGGTGTGTTGTGAAGACCACAAGATAATGGCCATTTGGTCCATCATCTAGAGTGGCCTTCAAATCTCCCATTAACAGCAGATGGAGTTCAATGTGGGGAAGAGGTCATCCACTCTGAATCTTTGAAAGACAAATCAGAATATTTTCTTAATGGTGAGAGACTAGGAGCTTTTTTTCCCATTCATTCACAGGATGTGGGCACCACTGGCACAGTCAGCATTTTTTGCTCATCCTTACTTGCCCTCAAAGGTGGTGAGCCACCTTCTTGAATACAACTGAGTGGCTTGCTAGGCCATTTCAGAGGGCAATGGGTCTGGAGTCACAGACTGGGTAAGGACAGCAGATTTCCTTCACCAAAGGACATTAGTAACCCAGACAGGTTTTTACAACAATCCAGTAGTTTCATGGTCACCATTACTGATACTAGCTTTTTTTTCCCAGATTTTTATTTAATTAATTGAATTTAATGGTAGTGGGATTTGAACTCATATCTCCAGATCATTAGTTCAGGCCTCTGTATTATGAGTCCAGTAACATAACCACTATGCTGCGTACGCTCATAGCAGCGCAAAAGGATTTAGGTGTCCGTGTACACAAATTACTATTGGCTAGTGCACAGATACAAAAAGTAATCAAAAAGGCTAATGGAATGTTGGCTTTTATCTCAAAGGGGTTTAGGATTCAAAAGCTCTGGTTAGACCCCGTCTGTAGTACCGTGTTCAGTTTTGGGCACCGCACCTCAGGAAGGATATATTGGCCTTGGAGGGGGTGCAGCGCAGATTCATCAGAATTATACCAGGGCTTAATGCGTTAAATTATGAGGACAGGTTGCATAAACTTGGCCTGTGTTTGAAATGATTAAGGGATTCGATGGAATAGATAGAGAAAAACTATTTCCTCTGGGGGAGGAATCCAGAACAAGGGGGCGTAATCTTAAAATTAGAGCTAGGCCATTTAGGAATGAAATCAGGAAGCACAAAGGGTAGTGGAAATCTGGAACTCGCTCCCCCAAAAGGCTGTGGACTCTGGGTCAATTGAAATTTTCAAGACTGAGATTGATAGATTTTTATTAGGTAAGGAAATCAAGGGATATGAAGCAAAGGTAGGTGGATGGAGTTGAGGTACAGATCAGGCATGATCTAATTGAATGACTGAGCATGCTCGAGTGGCTGAATGGCCTGCTCCTGTTTCTATGTTTTTTGGCTTCCACTACTCTATCTAGGAGTTCATTCCATGTATTGATCACGCTTTGTGTGAAGAAGTAATTCTTGATATCAGTCCTCAATTTGCCTTTAACTGCCCCTTGTCCTACTGTGTCAATTTAATTTAAAGTAATTCTCCATATTTGCCTATTCCATATTGAAGTAACCAAATTACTATTATACTTTAGTTTTGTAGGTTAGGATATGTATAATGTAGCACCAACGTACAAGGTGTAGATAATGAGTTAATCCATACCCTGAGTTAAACGATATATGGGTCTGTATATTGCATTTACCCAGCTAAGCTTTAAAAACATGATTAAGTGACTTCGAATGCTGAGAAATTAAACTGCAGAGCAACTCGTGGGAAGATTAGGGAGGATGTCTGTTCGGCCAGGCGAGGCAACACATACAAGATAACATACCTAAGAATTTGTTTGTTCGTAAACTCACAACAGGGTTCCATTACATCAAAGTATGGTGGGACTAATCAGAATGTGCTTGCTTTGCAGAAGCAACCCAAGACAAGGTCAGAATCTGTGCTTTGCAGAGATTGAATGAGGACTGTTATCTTAAGAAAACATGTAACAAGCAAACCACCTCGCTAGAGACAACTGGACGGTTGTAAAGCAATTAAGATGAGGCCCCAGTCACAAAAGGTCACAGGACCAACTGATAACAGAACTGCGAGTTTGTAGGCGGCAGGAAGGATTAAATGTTATGGTTTATAATTGCCATTTAGCTATAACTCTGTATATGCTGATAAGCTTTGCACCTGCCCCTAGGGCAGGGGTTTGATTTTTGTATAATTGTGAACATTGCTAGGATATCAGGGGAGTCGGATTCAGACAGCGATCTGAAAGGTTCTCCCCAGGCCTGAATAAACCGTTGTGACTTCAATTAGTTGGCCTGTCTTTCTTACAACAAGCCGGTGACGTCGACCTTGTATATCACTTGGTCCGCACTTTGGGGGCTTACTTCAATATCATTTACTATCTTGTATCTTCTATACGATCACCTCTCAGATACCTCCTTTCAAGGATGAAAAGCCCAAGTTTCTCCAATCTTTCCTCATAATCCAGATATTTAAAATCCATTTAATTACCATCTGAAGGTGCACAAAATTGATAAATTGCTGCCTGTTTGTAAAGATTGCTAGTGACATCTCAAGCGTAGCACCTATTGACGATATTAGGAAATAATTGTTATGAAGGAGATGTAGCTTTGTCGAACAACTACTCCCCCAAAAATATGGGAGAATAGTATTTGGACAAAGTGTTCATTAAAAAGTGATGTGACTAAGGTGGTTAAAGAATTTATAATCTACATAATGCATCAGTTTCATTGAAAGAAAGCACCTTTCACCCCAGCAGTTTCAGGACAAGAAGTAGTAAAACAAATAGGGCCCAGTGGTAATCTTTACCTACCAAAAATCATAATCCTGGCACAACTAAACCATCCTGGTTTGCATTTTAGCAAATTACATAGGTAGTTCATTGGAATTGTGTGTTTGAAAATTGAACAAGCACCATGTGTCTCCATCCCCGTCGTATCTGTTCCGACAATACCACCTTCCATACTAGTGCTTCCGATATGTCTTCCTTTTTCCTCAATCAAGGATTCCTCTCTACTGCGGTTGGTAGGGCCCTCGACCGTGTCCGTTCCATTTCCCACTTCCGCTCTCACCCCTTCCCTTCCCTCCCAGAACCACAATAGGGTTCCCCTTGTCCTCACCTTCCACCCCGTCAGCCTCCACATTCAACGGATCATCCTCCGCCATTTCCGCCACCTCCAGCGTGATCTCACCACCAAACTCATCTTCCCCTTCCCTCCCTCCCTCCCTCCCTCCCTCCCTCCTCCTTTCAGCATTCCAAAGGGACCACTCCCTCCGTGACACCCTGGTCCACTCCTCTATCACCCCCAACACCCACTCCCCTTCCCATGACACCTTCCCATGCAAGCCCAGGAGATGCAATTCCTGCCCTTTTACCTCCTCCCTTCCCACCATCCAGGGCCACAAACATTCCTTCCAGGTGAAACAACGATTTACTTGTACTTCTTTCAAATTCGTATACTGTATTCACTGCTCACAATGCGGTCTCCTCTACACTGGGGAGACCAAACACAGATTGGGTGACCACTTTGCCGAACACCTCCGTTCAGTCTGTAAGTGTGACCCAGAGCTTCCGGTCGCCTGTCACTTTAATTCTCTGCTCCACTCCCACTCTGACCTCTCCATCCTCGGCCTCCTACACTGTTCCAATGAAGCTCAACGTAAGCTCGAGGAACTGTACCTCATCTTTCTATTAGGCACTTTACAGACTTCCGGACTCAACGTTGGGTTCAACAATTTCAGACCATAACCTCTGCCCCCATTTTTTTGGACAGCAGCTGTTGCTGATGATTCTGATATTTCCATTTACACCTCCTCTAGACCTATCTTTTGTTTCTTTACTTGTCCCATTACCATCTCTTTTCACCTTGCACAATTATCCCTTTTGTCATTTATTCTCTCCTGCCTTCCAGCCTATCACAGATTTCCCTTTTGTTCTTTCTTCCCCTCCTCACTTTTCCTGCCTCTGTATTTGCTTAAAGCCTGTTACATCTCTAACCTTTTCCAGTTCTGATGAAGGGTCATCGACTGAAACATTAACTCTGTTTCTCTCTCCACAGATGCTGCCTGACCTGCTGAACATTTCCAGCATTTTCTGTTTTTATTTCAGATTTCCAGCATCTGCAGTATTTTCAGTATTTTGCTTTTGTGTCTCTGTCTAGAATTGAGTTTGTTTTTTATATTTGTCCTGGGATGTAGGCATCGCTGGCAAGGCCAGCATTTATTGCCCTTCCCTAATTGCCCTTGAGAAGGTGGTGATGAGCCACCTTCTTGAACCACTGCAGTCCGTGTGGTGAAGGTACCCCTATAGTGCTGTTAGGAAGGGAGTTCCAGGATTTTAACCCAGCTAGATGAAGAAATAGCGATATATTTCCAAGTCAGAATGGGGTGTAACTTGGAGGGGAACTTGCAGGTGATGGTGTTCCCCGGCACCTGCTGCCCTTGTCCTTCTAAGCGGTAGTGGTCACAGGTTTAGGAGGTGCTGTCGAAGAAGCCTTGGAGAGTTTTTTTTGTTTTTTGTTTTTTTTTTGCATAGATTGTACGCACTGCAGCCACAATGCGCCAGTGGTGGAGGGAGTGAATGTTTAAGGTGATGGATGGGATGCCAATCAAGTGGGCTTCTTTGTCCTGGATGGTGTCAAGCTTCTTGAGTGTTGTTGGAGCTGCACTCATCCAGGCAATTGGAGAGTATTCCATTACACTCCTGACTACTCCTGTAGAATCGGCCCTTTTGTAGCAACAGATGTATATTTCTGTGAAGGTGGACTTGTACCCCTTGAAGTTAGATGGGGTACATAGGAAGCCAAACACAATATTAAAACTTATTCTTTCAGACAAATCACCAAAAAGCTGAAATTTCATATTGTCGATTTACGAAAAGTGCCAGTTTGAAAGTAGCTCAATTTGTAAGGAATGGAGTAGTGATTTTAACGCAGCACTTGATGTGGAACAATGTTTCCAAAGGCATTGAACATGTTGTCGCCTCCAAAATCCGTGCCCATCTTTTCTGCAACTCCATGTTTGAACCCCTCTAATCAGGTTTTAAAAAAAAAATTGTATATGGGATGTGGGCATCGCTGGCAAGGCCAGTATTTATTGGCCATCTCTAATTGCCCTTGAGAAGGTGATGGTGAGCCGCCTTCTTAAACCGCTGCAGTCTGTGTGGTGAAGGTACTCCCACAGTGCTGTTAGGTAGGGAGTTCCAGAATTTTGACCCAGTGACAATGAAGGATCAGCGATATACTTCTAAGTCAGGATGGTGTGTGACTTGGAGGGGAACTTGGAGGTGGTGGTGTTCCCATGCACCTGCTGCCCTTGTCCTTCTAGGTGGAAGAAGTTGCGGGTTTGGGAGGTGCTGCCAAAGAAGCCTTCGCGAGTTGCTGCAGTGCATCTTGTAGATGGTACACACTGCAGCCACAGTATGCCGGTGGTGGAGGGAGTGAATGTTTAAGGTGGTGGATTTAAGTGTGTTCTGCCCGTGCCACAGCACTGGAACGGCCCTTGTCAAAGTCACAAATGTCTTCCGATGTGACTGTGACCGTGGTAAACTATCCCTCCTCATTCTTCTTGACCTGTCTGCAGCCTTTGGCATGGTTGACCACACCATCCTCCTCCAATGCCTCTCCTCCATCATCCAACTGGTGGGACTGCTCTCGCCTGGTTCCGTTCTTAACTATCCAGTCGTAGCCAGAGAATCTCCTGCAATGGCTTCTCTTTCCACTCCCGCATCATCACCTCTGGAGTCCCCTAAGGATCTATCCGTGGCACCCTCCTATTTCTTATCTACGTGCTGCCCCTCGGCGACATCATCCGAAAATACGTTAGGTTCCACATGTACGCTGACGACATCCAGCTCTACTTCACCACCGCCTCTCTTGACACTTCCACTGCTCTGATTCATCACATTGCTTGTCCAACACCCAGTATTTGATGAGCAGAAATTTCCTCCAAATAAATATTGGGAAGACCGAAGCCATGGTTGGTCAAAAGAATTGAGATCTTTATTTTGAGACAGGAAAATATACAATACAATAAAACTTATACTCTAAAAGGGTGGGGAACACTCGGAATATGCGAGGGAGAATTACAATAGACAAAATCCCTTACCCTCCCAACCCCACTATCCTAACTAGGTTGAAATCCAGAGGATCAGGAAATGCTCACCAAACGACTTTCTTGACAGATTGTAGAGGTTCGCAATTTCAGGGTTCTGCTTAGTTGTGGCTGTAGTGTATGTGCCTTTAAGGGGAGAACTACTTGTTACAGCTCCTGTATACTGTAGTACCGGCAGTGACCACACCTGTATATAACCCTGAGTAGGGATCTGTACAGTTTAGTTTTAGAGCAACCCTCATCCAGTAAACACCTGTTGATTGTTCCTCTGCAGTCTCTGTCGATTATTTGAAGGACACACTACCTAAAGATTCACGGATTCAACATTGGCGACGAGGTGATTCGAACCTACCTGCAACTCTGCAGAAGAAGGCCGATTCCATCAGTGCGGGCGTCGACCATCCTGAGAGGACTTGAGCAGGCAGAAGAGGCTGTGGAGAGCTGGGCTTGGTTCTCCAGCCGCGACAATCCAGCGCAGCGGGCTGGCAGCAGGGACGGCGCAGACCCTTCCCGGACAGCGGCGGCAGGAGCCGACCGACGGCACAGAAAAAGGCCGAGCAGCGTCGACGGGTAAGAGAGAGGGTAAAGCGCACAGGGCGCAGCCAGGGTTGAAGACCGAGCGGCATCAACGAGAGAGGGTGAAGCGCGCAGCGCACAGCCGGGGTTGAAGAGCGAGCAGCATCAACAAGAGAAGCATGCAGGAAAACGCGCAGAGCGTGGCCGGTGTTCAAGGGCTGAGCAGCGTCCGCGGGGGAAGAAAAGAAAGCGCGGGAGACAACATTTGGGCCGCAGCGGAGAAGAAAGGGAAGCGCGGGAGACGCCATTTTGAGCCAGCGGAGAAGAAGGGAGAGCGCGGGAGACGCCATTTTGAGCCAGCAGAGAAGAAGGGAGAGCGCGGGAGATGCCATTTTTAGCCAGTCTAACCACACCCAGGGATGCAGAAGAGTGGCAGGGTCACAGCGTTCGACAATGAAGTCGAAGATTGGGCGACATATGTAGAACGCATAGAGGTGTACTGCAAAGCGAATGAAGTGCCAGATGCCAGGAAAGCACTGGTATTGTTGAATTCCATGGGTGCAAAAACGTACGGCTTACTGCGAAACCTAGTCACCCCAGAGAAGCCAATGGAAAAGGATTTTGAAAGCATAGTGGCAATCCTACAGGACCACTTAAACCCCACACCGCTGCTGATAGCAGAAAGATTTAAGTTTCACAAAAGGAACCAGCATAAAGATGAAAGTAATGCTGAGTATTTAACGGAACTGCGCAAGCTATCGAAACACTGCCAGTTTGGAACAGGACTAGCAGACACTTTAAGGGACAAGTTTGTGTGTGGGCTTCAAAGTGAAGGAACCCAGAAACGGCTTCTATCAGAAAAGGATCTTACGCTGGACAAGGCTTTCAACATGGCAGTATCACACAAAGCAGCCGCATGGGGTGCTGCAGAGATACAACGGAGCCCGCAAGAATATGGCACAAATGAAATGTCATATGGAGCAGTGAAGTGTTATCGCTGCGGCAGAACAACACACGACCATAAGGATTGTTGGTTCAAGGACCAAGTGTGCAGACAGTGTGGAAAAGTAGGACACATAATAAGAGTCTGCAGGCCGGGAAAGAAAAACCAGCAGCAAGAAACCTCCACAGGAGAAGTACAAAAAGGTACATAAGGTGACGGAGAGTAGTTCAGACGAACAGAAAAGTGATACAGACTCCGGAAGCAAGGAGCTGGGTTGTCTGAAGCTACATAATGTAACCAAAATGGAGGATCACCAAACTATCTGGGTCTCGCTCAAGATAGACGGAGTCCAAGTGAAAATGGAATTGGACACAGGATCAGCCCTAACAGTCATAAACCAAAGGGACTACAAGCGGCTATTCTCACATATACCCTTGAGAGATACAGAGATTATCTTGAAGACATACACGGGGCAAAAAGTCTACCCCAAAGGAAAAATAAGGGTGAACGTGATATACAACGGCAAGGAAACACCAAAAATGGACCTATATGTATTGCCAGATGGAGGACCACCACTACTAGGACGTGAATGGATCCGGAAGATACAGTTAGATTGGCATGCCATACAAGCACTGACGGTAGATGCCAAAAAGGATGATGACGTCACACCTGGACGACTGTCAAAAATGCTAACTGATGCACAAGAAGTGTTCCAGGAGGGACTCGGAACACTAAAAGGCATAACAGTGACGATCAAAATAGAGGAAAATGCAAGCCCAAAGCTTTTTAAGGCCAGACCGGTGCCTTATGCGATCCGCCCAGCCGTCAAAGCAGAGCTGGAAGGTTTGGAACATTCTGGAGTACTGTCCAAAGTGGACTGGAGCGAGTGGGCTACACCCATCGTTCCTGTAATGAAGAGGTCGTTGAGTAATACGCCTGGGAAACCAAAGAAGATTCGCATCTGTGGGGACTTTAAGGTGACAGTGAACCCAGTCCTTCACACGGTACAATATCCGCTTCCGAGGATTGAAGACATTTTTGCCTCGCTATCTGGAGGAAAACGCTTCACTAAGATTGGTCTGGCCCAGGCGTACCTGCAAATGGAGGTAGAAGAAGCCTCAAAACAGTACCTCACGATCAACACTCACGAAGGTCTCTACCAATACAACCGGCTGGTGTTCGGGGTAGCATCAGCTCCGGCTATTTGGCAAAGGGCAATGGATCAAGTCCTGCAAGGGATTCCAGGGACCCAGTGTTATTTGGACGACATCCTGGTCACGGGCGAAAATGACAGTGATCACCTCACCAACCTGGAGCAGGTGCTCACTAGATTGAAGGAATATGGGCTCCGAGCTAATCACCACAAATGCGAGTTTTTCCAGAAGCAGATCTCGTATTGTGGCCACGTTATTGATGAAGAGGGGTTACATAAGCCCCCTGAAAAGATTGAGGCAGTAGTCAAGGCTCCAGCACCGGAAAATGTGTCACAACTGAGGTCGTTCCTCGGGCTGGTGAACTACTACCATAAGTTCTTGCCGAATTTGTCTACGTTACTACATCCACTGAACACCCTACTGCAAACTGGAAGTGGAATGACGAATGTAAACGAGCTTTCCAGAAGTGCAAAGAATTGATCACATCAAAAGAGGTGTTGGCTCATTTCAACCCAGCACTACCAATTCGGTTGGCGTGTGATGCATCACCCTATGGTATTGGAGTGGTGCTGTCGCACAAATTCCCGGACGGCTTGCAGAGGCCAGTAGCCTTTGCGTCTCGGTCACTAACCTCAGCCGAGCGTAACTATGCCCAGATTGACAGGGAGGCCCTCAGCCTAGTGTGGGGAGTGAAAAAGTTCAACCACTATCTGCACGGGCAGAAGTTCACCTTGCTGACTGACCACCAACCACTTGTCTCCATCTTTAATCCAAAGAAGGGCGTTCCGGTGATGACTGCGCAACGGCTACAAAGATGGTCCCTTTTTCTAGGGGTGAACCAATATGAAATAGAGTATAAGGGCACGAAACAGCATGGAAACGCTGATGGGCTATCATGCCTGCCACTGCCTACTGTGGAGGAAGCACCAGCAGTGGACCCTGTCGAAATATTTTATTCGACTATAATTGAACGCTTGCCAGTAACTAACGCGGATATAGAGAAGGAGACCCGAAATGACCCGACACTGTCTCGGGTATATGATTTGACGGTGAAGGGATGGCCAACACATGGTGACTCACTGTTGCCAGCATTCTCATCCAGAAGGGAACAGCTGTCAGTATGCCAGGGGACCTTGATGTGTGGATCCCAAGTGGTAATTCCACCCAAGTTAAGGGAGAGAGTGCTCAATGAGCTTCACGAAGGCCATCTGGGAGGGGTGAAAATGAAAAGCCTTGCTAGGGCTTATGTGTGGTGGCCGGGGATCGATCAGCAAATCGAGGACCTGACAAAGAGCTGCTCAGGATGCCAGAAGGTCCAAAATGCACCACCACATGCCCCTCTACACCCATGGGAGTGGCCCTCCTCTCCATGGCAACGGGTGCATATTGATTTTGCTGGTCCATTCATGGACTCAATGTTCTTAATAGACGTGGATGCGCACTCGAAATGGCCTGAGGTGATCAAAATGTCCTCCACCACCACAGAGAAAACGATTGTAGTCCTACTGACCATATTTGCCAGGAACAGCTTGCCAGAGCAGATTTGCTCTGATAACGGACCACAGTTTGTGTCCGAAGAGTTTCAGAAATTTATGAAAAGGAATGGGGTAAGGCATTACACATCCGCCCCGTATCATCCAGCCACAAATAGATTGGCTGAGAGGTTCGTACAAACCTTTAAAAAGGCCGTAAGGGCCATGTGCGATGACGACATTCCACTGCAGCATAAGGTGGACAATTTCCTGTTAGCCTACAGAAATGCGACACATGCAGTTACCAACCAGACCCCGGCCATGATGTTCTTTAACCGAAGGTTGAGATCTCGTCTGGATTTGCTCAGACCAAATGTACGAAGAAATGTTGAGAATAAGCAATTCCAGCACATCAATGAGAAGCCGACAAGGAGCTTCAATGTAGGGCAACCAGTCTTGGGCTGCGACTACCGAACAGAGAAATGGCAACCAGGAACGATATGCACACGGCAGGGGCCACTAATGTACACAGTGAATGTTGGGGAGAACATTGTGAGACGCCATGTCGACCAGATCCTAGCGTCACAGGAACGAGTCAACCCCATGTTTCGCGTACCTGGTAATGAACCCGACATACAGGTAGCATGTACCCCAGAAACAGTAGTATCGGAAGCTGATGAACCAACCGACGACAGGGGGCCAGAATCGCCTCCGCACCAAGAGCAAGACACTCAGGAAAGGCGCTATCCAGAAAGGATCAGGAAGCCGCCCCAAAGACTGAATTTATAAATGGACTATTTTCAGTTAATGTTACATGTTAAAAGTGTTAATTGTTAAATGAATGTTATGGTACTGTTAATCTAAAAGGGGAGGAATTGTAGTGTATGTGCCTTTAAGGGGAGAACTACTTTTTACAGCTCCTGTATACTGTAGTACCGGCAGTGACCACACCTGTATATAACCCTGAGTAGGGATCTGTACAGTTTAGTTTTAGAGTAACCCTCATCCAGTAAACACCTGTTGATTGTTCCTCTGCAGTCTCTGTCAATTATTTGAAGGACACACTACCTAAAGATTCACGGATTCAACAGTGGCGGTTGGGGCCTACCATACCCCGGACGTGGTAGAAGACTGCACCTGCATTGGGTCGTCAGTTTGTGTTGGTCCGCAGATGCAGTTAGTCGCGCTGTTGGATGTATCGGGTAAGTACCCAATTTTCTTTGGTTAGGGCAAGTTTTAGTGTCTTTTGGGTTGAAATCTTACCCAGGGGTAAGTCAGACTAGCCTGTAGAGTGGAAACAAGTCTTTGTTTTTGGAATTTTCGTTGGTTGGTTTCTTGTTGGTCGCGGTGGCCCAATATTACCTGGTTGGTGGTAATATTGGTAGTTGTTGGTTTCTTGAAGCCTTTGGTTGCCGCGACTTTCTTCTTCTTCTCTGGTGATGAACTGTACTGTGAGCATGAACGTGCTGGCTTCTGATGAAATTGAACTTCTTCTTTGATCTTATTGCACTTGGACCAGCGTCTGAACTGCACTCAACTGAACTGGTTTTCTGAACAAAGCAGGCCTCAATTATACTGGTTTGAGGCCTGGCTTATCTGACCGCCAAATCTCGGGTTTCTTTGTTAAATTTGGCGGGCTCGTTATTTTTAATAGGTTTTAAAACTTTAACGAGCTTCGAGGATGGCCCATCTAACTTTAACAAGTTTCAGGGATGGTCCATCAAACTTTAATCGGCCTTTAACTGGTTTCAGGATTGCCCTGAAACTAGTTTAAAAATGCAAAACATTTGTAAATCTCCTTGATTGGTTTTGGACTGCTGTTTGATTGTTGGTTCCTGTTGGGCTATGCTCTTTCCTTTGTGTTGCTGTGGGCATGTACTGTTTTATTCATGTACTTTGGCTCTGTGATTTTTGGTGGGAAACAGGTTTTATTGTCTTTATGTAAAGGCTGAGGTGGCCTAGGACATTCCCAGACTGTCCAATATCCAAACTCGGGGGCCCATCCCACCTTCCCTGTGTCACAGCCTTTCACAAGTCTGAACATGCCTTTAAACCAGCCAAATCTTCCTGGGGTTTTGATTTTTAAAATCCCTTTGGCCCAATATTCCTTCAAACAGTCCAATATCTCTCCTTTCTTCCTTTTGGGGAAAATGTGTAATTTTACGATCCTTACACCCCCCCCCCCCCCCCCCATGATACTTTATAACACTGTAGTATCATGCAGTTGTGAGCAAAGTTTTCTGATCCTCAGGAACCAACCTTCCCCTGTATTACCTAAACTTATACCCAAAACAAAACACTCTCTCCCGTTCCCTTTAGGTGTAGTGTTTATCAAAATACACAATGTACAAACTTTTATTACATTCACATCCAAGCACGGAGGGGGTCCAACACCCCTGCACCACTTGGAAAAAAATCACACATAGGAAAAATAAAGACACACACACTCATCAAACTTTAATTTTAATAACATTTCAGGTATTGTTTTATACCTGGTCATAGACTTTATTTTTGTTTTTGTCCCATGCTCCCTCATGCTGAGAGCAGAGCATCTGGTCCCTTCCTTTGCACACAACAGGTAGAAAGCTATTCCCAGCTGGCAAACCACTAAAATGTGCGAAGCCAGCCTAATCCAAGAGGGGACCTCTATATTTTCAAAAATGTCCCACCAGGGTGGAACCACAATATCCAATATCTTGGCCCCTATCTCGACTGTCTTCTGCTCTAATATATAGAAATGTTTCTGTGAGATGACCACTGCTTTTAATAGGACGGTAAGATGTTCTGGTAGAGGGGGAATCTCATAGCCGAAATGTGTTACATAACTTTGCAGGTTGGTGATGTTTTCCCTGACAGTGAGGTGAACAGTTGAGGGTTCAGGGATGGGTACAATCCGTTCCTGGGCCACTTGAACTTTTGCCTCGGGTTTAAAACAAAAACTGCTGTCACTCACCGGACACCAGATGTACTGTCCATGCCGGTAGTGGGGCGCACTTGTGGTGGCACAATATGTCCCACCACCTATGAATGCTACCTGAGGAGAAACATGGTCTTGTGCCATTACCTCCATGGTACCGTTCACAGGTCGTGCACCAGCAGCTTTAAACCCACACTGTGGTCTCGAATAGGCATTCAAGTGCTGGGGACACAGTATTATGTGTGCTCCCCGGCTCCAGCACCCGGAGTGGTCTGTACCTGTCATAGCATGCTCCCATTTTATGACATAAGGTGGGACCTCTGCAAAACGGACGTGTGCACCCCCTTGAATGATCCCAATGTTCTCCACCCTGTATACCAGTGTGGGTCGGGCTGTCCCACCCATGACCGGCATCCTCACTACTATCCCCATGATAGGGTGATTGAAACATCCACAATCCACTGGGACAGGTTAGGCTTCAGAGGCTAGACGGAGCTGACACAGGCTCAGCGAATTACTAAATGGGTGGAGGGCTGCGAGGTGCTTGTTGCTAATCCAGGAGGGGACTAAACCTTGTTTTAAATCCTCCAGGTTTCTGCGGCCCTCGCCCAGCAACCATGCCCCGTATAGCACGCACACCTCATTCTGTGCAGCTTGATCCGAAGCATTCCTGTCTTCCCGTATAAGTGCATTTACTGTTTTGGCGTGTCTCTCCAGCTCAGCTATTATCTCCTTTAAATGGACCATCATAGCCTGGTCCTCATGCAGCTCTGAGCCCACCACTGTGTTCTCCTCTGTTAGGAGTTTTCTTAACTGGGTCTTTAAACCATTTATCTGGGTTTGTAATTCTATGTCATCTAGGCTGTTTATCACTGAGGATCCTGTACTGTAAGCTGTAAAAATATCATTTCAGGTCCCCCTTCTTTGTCTCCCCGCGCCCATATTATGTTCAGGATGTAAACTGTACAGTTTCGCTTTGTCCACATTGGCAAAGTCGAATTCATAAAACTTTCTAAACATTTCCTTCAACGGGGCTTGGTACAACTGTTCTGTCTCTTTAGGGCACCACTCAGGTAAGTGCACCTCGGTCAGGTTCAGGATCACTGAGACCACTGCATAGTGTACCCCCTGGTACAGCAGCTTATCTGTTGGTACTAGGACTAAACCATTCCCTGGTCCCTTGGTGGTGGTAGGACACCTCTGGACTATAGTCCGTGATGTTGTGGTCGTGGGCAGGGGCTTTCGGGGCTGGGTTACAAGTTCAGTGGCATTCACTCGGATCGGGGAGTGTGGGACTGCGCACGCATGCAGGCTGGAATCCCACTCCATCCCTTCCCCGGCATCTTGCCATTGCCGGTGGAAAATGATGGATATGCCTGTGGGGCAGACCTTCTCTGACCCCCACATACAGACATAAATCCCCAGATCCGGTTCCCACCACTTGTCCCAGCACACACTCAATCCCCCTCGGGTCCCTGTAATCATCCGATGGGTATTGTTCCCCAATCGTTCCCAATCGACTGCGGGGTTTCCTATATCTTTGCTCAGCTTTCTGAACCACCACCACCTATCCAAGGGAATCTGTTCCTTACATGTCAAACACACACGTTTCCCCACGGTGACACTGACCTTTGTAGCAACGACCTGTACCCTGGGGCACGGGATGGAGGCCTCCCCATACGTGAACCCGGTCTGGCTGGAGTACTGAGTCGAGTTAGACCCCAGCCTCCCCGGCCACCTTCCCTTATGGAAGTAGATGACGAGCTCCTCCACACCCCGTTCGCCACCCCCTGCGGTAACGATCGGTGCTCTCTCTCCTGAACACCCATAGATGTGAGAGTTCTCCACGTCTCCTCGATCACTGATGCACACCCCTACCAGGGCAAGCAGGAGCAGAACCTTCCTCGTCTCGATTTCTTCTCTGTAGGGACACACAAACAAAATAGCCATGTCCCGAGAAGGTTCTCTGGCCTGACACAGTTATCAAAATTCAAAACTTATTTAGCTTATACTAAAATTGAACCACTAAAATCCCAAACTTCCAAACTGTAAAAACATTCTTAAAATACTTCAGAAATTATTTATTCCACCGCCTGTCTCCGGACGGCCAGGCTAATTCCTGATTGGCCTGTACCTTTTGTGGAATCTGGGCAGCTTGTACGCCTGGGCGTAAGGTGACCTGTGCCACCAGACTCAGAGAGACCTTCTTAAAACAACTGGGAGTTTTCCTGACTCCCAGTTAACCAGGGTAATGTGTCCTCCGGTGCTGCAACACACTACCCCCTTCGGTGTGGCTGCCGAGTCCTTGTCCTGTCCTGTGGGTTCCCCGCAGCCTAATGCCGCAGGCTGGGGACCCTTCTCTCTCTCTTTGCCCAACACTAACTCTCCTGTGAGTCCCTCACCTTTTGGAGGCTGTAGGCTGGGGATCCGTATCCTTAGACTTGTCCCTGACCTTTGCTTTTCCCCTTTTGTTAAGGGTTCTCCTGGGGCTGGACCATTTAAAATGATACTCGGGTGACCACAGTAGTCTAGGCTGTGGTATGCGAGGAGACCTTCTTAAGGCTCCGGCTACTGGAGTTGTACCTGAATCCCACTTAATTGGTGGGAGGGCCTCTCCAGTCACACAATTCACTGCCCCCACCTTTGCGGTCTGTGAGTCTGCCACTGTTCCTGGCTGGGGTGGAGATCGCCTTTACAGAAGGTAAGTACTGTAGAAAATATAGGGACAGAGTGATCTCCTGGAAGAATTTCGATCGCCTAGATGGGTCGGAGAGGAATTTCCCAGATTTTTTTCTCCCAAATTGGCCATTGGGTCTTTATCTGGTTTTTCGCCTCTCCCGGGAGATCACATGGGTTCGGGTGGATGCAGAGTGATAGAAGATTTGAGGTTAGGATCAGATCAGCCATGATCTTATTGAATGGTGGAGCAGGCTCGAGGGGCCGATTGGCCTACTCCTGCTCCTATTTCTTATGTTCTTATGTTCTCTCTAGCCTTAGTGCGGTTAACCCTTGCTGACCGTTCTCCACTCTCAGCCTTAAACAGCTTGCACCGATTAATGTGAAACCACGTTGTGCGGCGGGGCATCTTGATGGCATACACCATGGGGCTTGCCTTGTCGACAATGCTGTATGGTCCCATATACAATGATTCGAAACTTCCCAACCGGGCAAAGTTCCTTACCATGACCTGATCCCCTATCTCCCACTCGTGGCGCCTGTTGGGTTCCAGCACCAATCGGTTACTCCGATGCTGCTTTCCCATGTTGCTAGCAGCCTGCCAGTGAATCTGCTTGAGGTGTTCAAACAGATTCCTGACAAAACTGTCTCGGTTCACCTCTCTGAGCTGACCTTCCGTGAGCACTGGGGCTAGCACATGGGTAGGGGTCCGCATAACCCTATCAGTCATCAGCTCGTGTGGGGAATATCCCGTGCTCTTTGACTGGCTGGCTCGGATCCCCATCAAGACCAATGGTAAGACCTCCACCCACTTCTTGGGTGAGTCTCTCGTCTCCTTGCGCAGCTTTACCTTGATAGTGCGGTTTAAACGCTCTACAGGACCCGATGACTGTGGGTTGTAGGCGACGTGCCATTTCTCTTCAATGCCGAGTACCATGAGGGTCTCCTGCATGACCTGTCTGGTAAAGTGACTCCCTTGGTCAGACTCCACATACTGTGGGAGTCCCCATCGTGAGAACACTTCCCTGACCAGGATCTTGGCTGTACCCAACGCGGTAGCTGTACGGCAGGGAAAAGCTTCTACCCACTTTGAGAACACATCCACCAGGACTAGGCAATACTTGTAGCCTCTCTGGGTGGTGGGTAGGGGCCCGATGTAATCGATCTGGATCGACTGCCATGGTCCCTGTACCCTCCTGGTGTGTCCCAAAGATACCTTCTTTTTCTGGGGGTCAGGGTTATTGGCAGCACACACCAGACAGTCGGCACAGAACTCGCAGACCTGTTCCCTCAGTCCTGGCCACCATCCTGCCTGTTCCACCCGCTGCCAGGTGGCCTCAGGCCCGGGATGCCCCGCTCCTGGACCCTCATGGGCCAATTGGAGGAATTCCCTTTGGTGCTGCTGCGGCACTACCCATTGCTCCCCCCTGAACAGTATGCCTTTCCTGACGGTGATGGCTGCTGTACAGTATGGGCCCTCTACTTACTCCCCTTTTGTGAGCGCATTCAAAACGGCTCTGAGGACGATATCCCGTACCTGGGCCTGCTTTAGGTCTGGGACCAAGGCTACCCCTGTGTGCCTCCCTTGTCCTGGATTGCAGCTACCGAACCTGTCTGGTAGGGGTCACAAAACTCTCCTTCCCTAGCTCCCTGCTTAGCTCGTTCATCTGCCCTTTGAATTCCCTCTCTCAAGGGCTCTGTCTTCGAATGGGCCTTAACCTTATGGATATAGACCTTCCCTTCCTTTCCTACGGCTATCATGATTTTCTCCAGCAAGGCTTGATGGCCAGAGGTCTCCCATCGGCGGAGGTGTATCCCCGACGGGACCAGATGGCCAGGTATTCCGTACAAGAATTGCACGTGAACATGCTGTCTGTCCGAGCAAATCGTGTATGGGGTAGGGAATTTCTCTGGGTGTACCACATACACTACCGCGGACAGTTCAGCCTGTTGGGTGCTCATGGTGCTGGGGAGTTTAATTGCCAGGGCAATGTCTGCCCCTGGGTCATAAACTCCACACCCTGTGAGTTTCCCAGCAGATACCATGTTGGAACCATCCACATAGATTTTGCGGCCTGTGGGGTGTATCCCAGCCCGAAAACCTATGTCGACTTCCCATACCCCTTCAATGGAACACCGGTGGGCCGTCCCTGGATAAATCATGTTGGCTGCGAGCTTCAGCTCGCAGAGACCTTTCACCCTTAGATCCATCTGGGAGAGAAGCAGGGTCCAGCGAGCAATGCGGGCACTGCTCACTGTCCCATCTTTAATTCTCCCATCTAGGAGCATCTGGGTGGGCATGTGATGGGTGAGGAGCATGATGGGCGAGGTGCCTGTGAAGATCAATGATCTTTTCACAGCCCAGTGAGTGGCAAGGAGGTGCCTCTCACAGTTGGAATAGCCCTTTTCCACATCTGTGAGTATCCTGGAGGAGTAAACCACCGGTCTCAGCTGACTGTGCCGCTCCTGGAGCAGCACTGCACTCAGACTGTCCCCGCTGGCTGCTACCTCCAAGAAAAACTCTTTCTCCCCATCAATCGCCCCTGGAGCTGGTGCGGTCTGCAGATTTTTCTTGAGGCTTACAAATGCTGCCTTGCAACCCTCATCCCAAACCCACTCCACTCCCTTGTGTAGGAGTCGGAGCAGAGGGGCTGCTGTGGCGGCGTAATCCTCAATAAAATCCCTGCAGTACCCTGTCAGCCCTAGAAAAGATCTCACTCCTGTCACTGTACTGGGGGCTGGTAACTCATGCACTGCTTCCCTTCTGGCTTTATCTATGGCTCTTTCCCCTGCTCGTACAGCCAGCCCTAGGAACTTTACTTCCTTTTAGCCGATCTGTACCTTCTTGGGGTTTACCTTAAAACCTTCCTGCTTGAGCAACTCCAGCATTTCAGCCAGTAGTGGACCGTGTTCCTCTCCTCCATCAGTGAATAGGAGCAGGTCATCCACATACTGGACTAACTGTCGGGGTCGGCTGAAGCGTTTTAAGCAATCTGCCATACACTGGTGGAAGATGCTGGGGCTATTGTGGAACCCCTGTGGTAGGCAGTTCCAGGTGTACTGTTGGCCCTTTAACGTAAAGGTGAACTTGTACTGGACCTCCCTCTGCAGAGGGATGGACCAAAACCCGTTGGAAATATCCAGCACCGTGAAGGTGGTCGCGGAGGCTGGAATACTTCTAATGAGGTCGGCGACAGCTACGACTGTGGGTGCACAGGCAGGGATGTTTCTATTGAGCACCCAATAGTCCACCGTGGCTCTCCAGGAATTGTCCGGTTTCCTAACCGGCCACAACGGAGAGTTTACATGGGTGGCTATTGGTCTCAATACCCCTTGTTTGACCAGAGAGGTCATGGCCATTTCAATGTCCTGCTCCGCCTCTTTTGGGAAATTATACTGCTTTTGTGGTCGGGTCATGGGGTCCCCATTTACACTTACTTCGACCCTGTTCACCCTCCCACAATCATGCTTGTGAGTGGCAAATGCGCCGAGGTGTGCTCGCACAAATGCCTGGTACTCCACTGGAGTGTTACTGACCATTTGCTCGAGGTCGTAACCCTCCTTGGGATTTAGGGTACACAAGGTCCCCTTTCCCTGTTTTCCTGGGATAACTGCAACTTCACCCTCTTTGCCGGTGCATGCTCCCTACAGACAGTGGTTCCTAAGATCCACTAGGATCCTGTGGCCTATAATAAAATCAGCCCCCAGGACCCCCTTCCCTTCCTGCTCCCACTTCATTAAAACACAAGTCCACTTGGTGTGGAGTGCTCCTAAATGAATGGACAGCGGGATAGAGAACGAGCCAACCTGCTCGTTACCTGTGAACCCCACTAAGCTGTATAGGACCCCGTTAGACAGAGGTGAGGTAGCAGGGTTATCTGAGTAGACTATGGTGCTTGAAGCTCCCGTGTCCAACAGATAGGTCCCATTTACCTTTTCCACTTCCATCTTAACAAGCGGTCTTTTCCATACATCGTGCTCAAGGGGACACAGATAGACAGGCTGCGCTGGCTCTAGTCATAAGTCTGTGTTAACTGGGGGGGCAGATGCAGTTAAAGCACCCGTGGCTGTGGCGACCCTCCCTGGGCCAGCCAACAAAACTCGAAGTGCAGCTACTATCGAATCTACTGTGGGGGACGAGGTCGGTCTTTCTGCCTTTGGGGCGGGAGCTGAGGCATTCTTTCCTGCACTATCCTTCCAAGGATTTTTACAGTCCCTTCTCCAATGCCCACTCTTCCCGCACCCGAAGCAGTTACGCCTCACATCGGAAGGGTTACCCCCTTCCTGGTGCCATTCCTTCTTACCCTGGCTGAGTTTTAACTCATGAACTTTCCCTTTTGTCTGTGGTTCTTCTACCCCCCCTACCGTTGCGGTAAGCCAGGGTCAGTTGTCTGACCACTGCCTCCTTGGTGACTTGGGGGCCCTTTGGGTCGAACCACAGCTCGGCCTTGGCTCTGATCCGTGGCAAGCTGTTTGTCACCAGACTTCGGAGCCAGTGAGCCAGCTCATCCTGGTTCAAGTTAGCCTGGTCGAGATCCCCATTACAGGCACTCCTGTACACAGGCCACAGCCTGTCTGCGAAAGCCTGTGGGGTCTCCCCTGCTAACTGGGTAGTCTTCTCCACCCGGGAGAATGGACTACCATCATTCATCCCCATCGCCTCCAGAACTTGATCCCGGATGGCAGCGTACCATCCCTGTCCCTTCTTGCACTCAGCAGAGAGGGACTGGTACAGCTTGCCATCCAAGGTGAACAGGAGCATCTTGGTCATTTCTGAGTTGTCGCACTCATTAATGCCTGCTGCTTGTTCCACTTCCATAAAGTGGACCGAGGGATCTCCCTTGTGGGTGAGCTTACTTTGGTGGGTTACCATAGCCCTAAGCTGTTGGGTCCCATGGGGAATCACAAACTGGCTTTCAAGGGGCCCCTGGCCCCCGCCTACCCCAGGTGGGCCAAACTTTTGCTGTCGAGCTAGGCACATCGGCCCCGGCTCCGACCTTTCCTGCATTTGTTTGCCCACTTCTGCCTGCTGCCAAACCGAGTCAAAACCCGGCGCCACAGGTGGCGGTGGTGTGCACTCCTCCCTGTCCTCCCTACAGATTGCTTGTCCCTCCTGCTGCCCAACCGAGTTGCTACCCGGTGCCACAGGTGACGTCTGCACAGTTTCTACTTCTACTTCCAGGTCTACCCGGGCCGCACCCGGGTTTACTCGGCATACCATGCCTTTTGCCCTGGACAGAGCAAGTTTTAAACTTTCTATCTGCTTTTGACAGGGGCTGTGATCTCCCGCTTCAAAATCCCTAGTGCTTGCTACTTGATAAGCTGTCTTTATATTTCTGTACTGCTCCTCCTGTTCCCTTAACTGTCTGGTTAGGCGAGCGTTCTCCTCTTTCAGTACCAGCTCATTTCCTTTTGCCTCTGTGACTTGACACCGAAAATACTTATGCCTGTTTCTGTGTTTCTCTACTAGCTGTAATTTCTCTTGATTTTGGGCTTGTAATTCCTGCAATAGTTCCTCCCCTGCTAAAGCTCTTGCCTGAGACAGTTTGGCTGCCTCCTGCAGCTCTGCTGTCAAAGCTTTAACCTGCTGATCTAAAAGCTGGATCTGTCGTAGGGCACAGACCAACCAGATGGCCTTCTCTACCAACTTCCAGTCCATTTGGCTGCAGCATCCATGGGACACCCAGCACGCAACAGACTGGTCCCCCACTTCTTTGTGATATTCACCTTCTCAAAAACGTAAGAGGAAATCCTCTATTCCATCTTCATTCACTCATCAAACACAGGGTCTATTGCATTACTTCCCTTTTGCCAAAGTCCTGCCGCGGTCACCATGCTGTAAGGGGTGGTGGTGTGTGTTTGGTCAGCTTCACCTCTGACTCCTTTGAGTGGTTCGAATCGCTCCCACTCCCTTTTGTTCTAGACTTTGGACTTATTTGGGGGTTGTAATGAAACTTGCAACAGACACCTGGGTTGGTCAAAAGAATTGAGATCTTTATTTTGAGACAGGAAAATATACAATACAATAAAACTTATACTCTAAAAGGGTGGGGAACACTCGGAATATGTGAGGGAGAATTACAATAGATAAAATCCCTTACCCTCCCAATCCCACTATCCTAACTAGGTTGAAATCCAGAGGACCAGGAAATGCTCACTAAACGACTTTCTTGACAGATTGTAGAGGTTCGCGATTTCGGGATTCTCCTTAGTTGTGGTGGTTGGGGCCTGCCGTACCCCGGACGTGGTTGAAGACTGCACCTGCGTTGGATCTTCAGTTTGGGTTGGACCGCAAATGCGGTTAGTCGCGCTGTTGGATGTATCGGGTAAGTACCCAATTTTCTTTGGTTAGGGCAAGTTTTAGGGTCTTTTGTGTCAAAATCTTACCCAGGGGTAAGTTAGATTAGCCTGTAGAGTGGAAACAAGTCTTTGTTTTTGGAATTTTCGGTGGTTGGTTTCTTGTTGGTCGCTGTGGCCCAATATTACCTGGTTGGTGGTAATATTGGTAGTTGTTGGTTTCTTGAAGCCTTCGGTTGCCGCGACTTTCTTCTTCTCTGGTGATGAACTGTACTGTGAGCGTGAACGTGCTGGCTTCTGATGAACTTGAACTTCTTCTGCAATCTTATTGCACTTGGACCAGCGTCTGAACTGCACTCAACTGAACTGGTTTTCTGAACAAAGCAGGCCTCAATTATACTGGTTTGAGGCCTGGCTTATCTGACCGCCAAATCTCGGGCTTCTTTGTTAAATTTGGCGGGCTCGTTATTTTTAATAGGTTTTAAAACTTTAACGAGCTTCGGGGATGGCCCATCTAACTTTAACAAGTTTCGGGGATGGTCCATCTAACTTTAATCGGCCTTTAACTGGTTTTGGGATTGCCCTGAAACTAGTTTAAAAATGCAAAACGTTTGTAAATCTCCTTGATTGGTTTTGGACTGCTGTTTGATTGTTGGTTCCTGTTGGGCTATGCTCTTTTCTTTGTGTTGCTGTGGGCATGTACTGTTTTATTCATGTACTTTGGCTCTGCGATTTTCGATGGGAAACAGGTTTTATTGTCTTTATGTAAAGGCTGAGGTGGCCTAGGACATTCCCAGACAGTCCAATATCCAAACTCGGGGGCCCATCCCACCTTCCCCGTGTCACAGCTTTTCGCAAGTCTAAACATGCCTTTTAAACCAGCCAAATCTTCCTGGGGTTTTGATTTTTAAAATCCCTTTGGCCCAATATTCCTTCAAACAGTCCAATATCTCTCCTTTCTTCCTTCCTTTTGGGGAAAATGTGTAATTTTGCGATCCTTACAGCGCTAATTATCGCCTCAGACTGCTCGCCCCTGAAGGTGATTTGAGCGCTACACACCTCTCTTAAGGCGCAAACGACAGGGAGTGAGGCGCTACCTCAGAACACTACCAAAGCTCAGGTGATGCCAATTACCATGGAAGCCAGACAGACAGGCTCCATCCAGTTCTTAAAGGGGCGGGGCCATCCTGCTCGCCAGCCACTACCTGCTCATTGCGGCCTTGAATCTCGGCCTGGAGAGACCTCAAAAGCATTGTGTTGGAAGCACTAATGGATAGGCCCAGGAAAAGAGCTCAGCATTTAGGAACCTCAAAAGTGGTGCTGAGGGCCAAAACTCCTTAGGACAGTGTTAAAACCAAAAATTTTGCCGACAAATAAAGGCAGGAAGCGCCCACCTTTAAATTGCGCTCCCCTGGCCCCTTCCCCTCTACCTGTCATTCCTAGCGGCAGGTGCTAAGGCAGTGCGCGCGGCTCAATATCCGGTCTGGGGTGCTACCAGGGCGTTGCATGCTTAACTGACATCACGATCTGCGGGCGCAGGAGATCGTGGCGATAGTGTTTAGCGCCGCCGCAAAATGACTGGTCAATTTTGTGAGTGGCGCTAAAATCACTGTGCTCGGGCGCTAAGTTCCTAGCGCCCCCCAGAGGCGCTAGCGGGAGGCGCTAAGCAACCGAATTTCTCCCCCATAGTCTTTATAGAAATAGCCCTTTTTATGACGCATCTCTTTATTTCTATATACCTTTTTATTGAAGGGATCTGATTTCACCATCACCGACATGGCCTCTGAACCTGATGAAATCCCTGAAGCTATTGAAATGGAAGAAGCTGTTCATCAAAACAACTCCAGTACAAATGGCTTTGAGCAACACTAATCTGCAAATTAACTGCTGTTATCTTAAAAGCTATTTAATCTTTAACCCTAACTATCTCAAACTGGCCATTCATGATTTCAGGAAAACGTCAAAAAATGCTATTTCTAGGACAGAATTTTGTACACGTCTGCTTATAGAGGCACCGAATAATGTTTGAGCTTCCTCACCATCTCCAATACTGGACCACACTGTTTTTTCAATAATGCTGTAGTAGACTTTTTTAAATTAATGTGAGCTTACAAAAATTAAATAAAGGCACATGTCCTTCAGCCTTGTCTTTAAGTTCAAGATAACATCATCACTTTAGTTTCTATCAGGACTGTGAACAAAAAGTTTACTCTGCAACCAAGTTTCATCTCAACTGTAACCTCACTGATACAATATCCTGAGTCATATAGAACTGAAAATTTGGATTGCACACTTCTTGTAAACTACCCTGTTGGGTAAAGATACCACTGGATGTATCTCTAAGTCCTAGGTTTAATTCCAAGTCTGTGCTGAGTTAGCTAGTCTCATGTGGAAAGGCTGCTACAATTGGGCTCAGAACTGGGGGCAAGGGACGGGAGGAAATCAACCAGGATTCTTGATTGTGATTGCTTTCCATTGACTTCTGGTGGAAAGTACATATGTGGACAGATGTCAGGGAAGAACAGGATGGAGCTTGGTTGTATTGTCTTCCACAGTTAAATAGGCTACTGACATTTTCTGGACTCCAACATGAACAATGGCTAATAACAACAGAAAACGCTGGAAAAACTCAGCAGGCCAGGGCAGCATCCGTGGAGAGAGAAACAGAATTAACGTTTCAGGTCGATGACCTTCTGACGAAAGGTCATCGACCTGAAACGTTAACTCTGTTTCTCTCTCCACGGATGCTGCCCTGGCCTGCTGAGTTTTTCCAGCGTTTTCTGTTGTTATTTCGGATTTCCAGCATCCGCAGTATTTTGCTATCGGAAGAATGGCTACATGGGTGGGGTATCACAGGGCTGCTGCATAAATCTAACTGCGTGAGAGTACATGTCACAACCTTGAAATGTTATAAATGGTAATGCAATGTGAAATGAATAGCTTTTGTTAATTTTTGGAATTAGCATCAAATTGAGCTTGAATAAACACTTCCTCAATATAGCTTTGAAATTTTCATGTAGTTATCACAAAGCTTTGAAGTTTCTTTATATGTACACAAGTAATAAGGTGTATACTGTGTTCTTTTTGAAAGATTTATTTTCAATTAATATAGAAAAAAATGTATTTGTGCTTCACTATTGTCCGAAAATGTGTTTGTTACGGCTATTAGTACAGTATAGGTATGCCAGTGAACAATTAATCTGACTAATGTGCAGTAGCAAACCACACATCCGCTCATTATCATCTAAACCAGTGTTGTCCAGTACACTAGCCATATGTAGTTAATTGGGAATCCAGATGTGACTAAATGTATTTTGATGAGTGACGTAATAAAGACTCACTACGCACTTGGTTGTACATAAAGCAAGGCTTTAATTGACTTGTAACAAAACATGGAGGTCTAGTTAGTAGTCACTAGCTTCCTGTTTCCAGATTGTCTCTGGTCAAGTTGGGCCCACGCCCGAGTATTTATACTTTCGGATGCCGCCCTCAGCTGGCCGTTCAGTAGTACTTCCTGAGTTACTTCTTGTAGAAGTTGCGATTTAGGACATTCTTCCTCCCTAAAAGGTTTGGAAGTCCAGTCTTTCTTTAACGGACTAGGCGGACCAAAAATAGCCGTAGTCGTTTAGCTTTCTGCTTGTGACCGGAAGGCACATCCT
The DNA here is from genome assembly GCF_052327205.1 of Somniosus microcephalus. Classification (NCBI taxonomy): domain Eukaryota; kingdom Metazoa; phylum Chordata; class Chondrichthyes; order Squaliformes; family Somniosidae; genus Somniosus; species Somniosus microcephalus. The sequence goes on from NC_140987.1 coordinate 244,948,289, forward strand.
GGTCCCTGGGTCGCTTGACCCGTACCGGTAAGTCGGTAGAGTCCACGTCATCTTGATCGTCCTGTGGAGGCCTGGGAATATCATGACTCTGGGTGCAGGTCCCCACTGGCGCAGAGCTGGCCTCATCCTGGATTGTAGCCGGAGATTGTCCGGCATCCTGATTTCGGGTGGCCATCCTACGGGGAGCATTCGGCTCCCTGAGTTGATCTGGTAGCACTGCCGGCAGATCCCTCGATGTCCCAGGTAGGGCGTCATCTTCATAGGGGTGCGGAGTGTTGACATCATCGTCGTGGGATCCTTCATCATTCAGGCCCGTGTGACCGGTTGGGCAGGGAGCCAGATCTCTGAGCGAGACAGTGGACTCCCGGCCATCGGGGTACCGCACATGCGCATACGTGGGGTTTACCTCCGTTAACTCCACCTCATCAACGAGAGGGTCATTCTTGGCAGACCGGACGAACCTCCGGAGTAGCACAGGGCCTGGAGCCACCAACCATGATGGTAGAGATGTCCCATGTGTAGAGCGACGCCAGAACTTGAAGAATCGCTCATGAGGTGTGACATTAGTGGGCGTGGAGAGAAGAGACCTGATAGAGTGTAACACGTCAGGGAGCACAGTTTCCCACTGCTGGTCTGGTAGGTTGCATGACCTCAGTGCCAGCCTCCACCACCCTTTCAGGTAGTGCATTCCAGATCCTAACCACTCGCTGCGTAAAAAAGTTTTTCCTCATGTTGCCTTTGGTTCTTTTGCCAATCACCTTAAATCTGTGTCCTCTAGTTCTCGAACCTTCTGCCAATGGGAACCATTTCTCTCTATCTACTCTGTCTTGACCCCCTCATGATTTTGAATACCTCTATCAAATCTTCTCTCAACCTTCTCTGTTCTAAGGAGAAAAACCCCACCTTCTCTGGTCTATCCATGTAACTGAAGTCCCTCATCCCTGGAATCATTCTCGTAAATCTTTTCTGCACCCCCTCTAAGGCCTTCACATCCTTCCTAAAGTGCGGTGCCCAGAATTGGACGCAATACTCTAGTTGAGACCGAACCAGTGGAGAGGGTGCAGAGGAGAGTTACTAGAATGGTACCAGGGATGAGGGAATTCAGTTATGTGGAGAGACTGAAGAAGCTGGGATTGTTCTCCTTAGAGCAGAGAAGGTTAAGGGGGAAATTTAATAGAAATGTTCAAAATCATAAAGGGTTTTGATAGAGTAGATAGGAAGAAACTGTTTCCACTGACAGGAGAGTCAGTAACCAGAGGACACAGATTTAAGGTAATTGTCAAATAAATCCAGGGGGGAGATGAAGAGAATTTTTTTATTCGGCGAGTTATGATCTGGAATGCACTGCCTGAAAGGGTGGTGGAAGCAGATTCAATAGTAACTTTCAAAGGGGAATTAGATATATACTTAAAAAGGAGAAATTTGCAGGGCTATGAGGAAAGTTCTTTACTGTACTGTATTCTAGGTACTCATTCGCACGGTGCATGAATGTGAACCTCCTTTATGTGCATTTGTTGATAAAATGGTAAGACAAAAAGCAGAGTGTGCAAGTGTTTTTTGATCGTTGTGAGTGCTTTACTTCCTTGGTTACTGTTGATAAAATGGTGTGTAACATGGATGGCCTCAACATCATGAAAACAGCAACATTGATTAGACAAGGAAGCGATGATTGTGCTCTACTTGACCAATCGGAATAACTGCTCCAGGCCAGCAGAAGAAAGCAAACCCACCCAATAATGAGCAGCTCCAACAGAGTCATCATAGCAATGGGCAAACAGCATCCAACCGCATTGTGGATGGAGAGTGGGGGCGGGTCTGGATGGAGAGCGGATTGCGGGATCTGAATGGAGAGCGTGGGGAGGTCTAGAGGGAGACCGGGGTCTGGATGGAGAGTAGGGGTGGGTCCAGATAGAGCATGGGGGTGGGGTCTGGATGGAGAGCTGGGGCATTGGGTCTGGATTGGAGGGAGAGCGGGGGTTCTGGATGGAGAGCGGGGGCAGGTCTGGAGGAAGAGTGGGGGGGTGGGGTCTTGATGGAAAGTGAGGGAAGGGACTGGATAGAGCATGGATGTATAGTGGGGTGGGGAGGGGTCTGGATGGAGAGCAGGGGGTCTGGATGGAGAGCGGAGTGTGGTGAGGTCTGGATGGAGAGCAAGGTGGGGAGGTGTGTGGATGGAGAGCAAGGTGAGGAGGGGTCTGGATGGAGAGCAAGGTGGGGAGGGGTCTGTTTGGAGAGCAGGATGGGATGGGGTCTGGATGGAGAGCAGGGTGGGGTGGGGTCTGGATGGAGAGCAGGATGGGATGGGGTCTGGATGGAGAGCGGGGTGGGGTGGGGTCTGGATGGAGAGCAGGATGGGATGGGGTCTGGATGGAGAGCGGGGTGGGGTGGGGTCTGGATGGGGAGCAGGGGGTCTGGGTGGAGAGCGGGATGGAATGGGGTCTGAATGGAGATCGAGGGCGTTGGGTCTGCACTGGAGGGAGAGCGGGTGGGGACTGGAGGGAGAGTGGGGGGATGGTTGGGGAGTGGGAACTGGATAGAGAGCGGGGGAGTGGTGGTGGGGTCTGGATGGATAGCGAGGTGAGGGGGTGGTGGGGGGAGATCTGGAGGGAGAGTGGGGAAAGGGTCTGGAGGGGGAGCAGGGGAAGGGTCTGGATGGAGAGCATCAGAAGGGTCTGGATGGAGAGTAGTGGTGGGTCTAATGAGTCTCGTTGTGCGAGTCAACATTCTCAGCAGTCACTCTGATGAAGTCAAAGTCCCGCTCGCAATGCTGGACAAAAAGCTAGAAGCTGCACTAAATATGGTGTTTGATAATTCATGCCAGAATTCCAAACTTTGGTGAAATAGAAAAACTGCAGTTTCACACTGAATGGTGGGAGATGGTTGTTCAGTAAATATACACATGTAGTACATTTACCTGTATTGTGTATAAGGCATTTTCTGCTGAAATAGGTGCATGTGGCTAAAACATTGTGGCTGCCTGTGGGCTAAACAGCAATTTCTATTGGACAACACTGATCTGAAGCAGTGATTCCCATAATAATTCTTGGGGCACTCCAACTGCTCCGCACTGTCACCTTCACAAGATGTGTCGCTCCATGTGTCCCTGAGCCTCTGTCCACAGCACAGCTCTGAGGATTTGTTGGTGATCGGATGAAGAGACACACTGGGCTCATGGTTTTCAGCAAAAATGAGTAACCTTTGGTCTCAACCACCCCAAATGGATAGGCGACTTCAAGCTAAACAAAACTCGCTTTTGATATTTTTGGATAAGCTCAATGTAGTGAGTGGAATCCACGTGCTAAGGAGGCAGTTACGCAACCCTACCATCCTGTAGAACAATGCTGCCTCCACGCTTCACATGTCCACATCTCCTGTAAGAACGTGACCAAGAATCTGAGAAAGTTTGGAACATCTAGTCCAAGGTTATTGTAGATGTATTTCCATAAATGTTCTAGGCTTTTAAAAAAACTTAAATTTTTTTTTTATCTTTAAATGAATATAAACTACCTTTACTAATCATTTTGTAGTTTATAGTAAGCATTATTTTGGCTTCTAGGCATGGAAAGCTTTATTAGTTTAAGAGGTAGGCATAGATAACTCTTATCTTACTGGTTCAGTTGGTGTATTCAGGAATCTCATCCATGTTGCTACAAATCAAGTATGAGGCTTGGAATTGAGTGCCAGTTGAGTCTATTCAACTGTGACAGCATCATAGCCAACCCTAATTCTGTGCTCCCCCAACTTTCATGCACACATTTCCAGTGTGGATCACTGGTTAGCAATCTAGAGCAGGCCATAATTTTCCTCTCCCTAAACCATGGATGCTGATATCAATTGCAGCATCCCACGGCTTACTGAGCTGAGGTCAGCTAACTCAATGTAAACTGGGGATCAAACCTGGGACTTTGTGTCTGTGTGGTTGAGAGCTACAACAGGCTGTACTTTTATCCACTGGGCTATTAAGGAAACGTAGGCCACAAATTTAATTCTGGAGGCGGGATGGGGCGGGTCAGCTGAGTTCTTGGTTCTGGTCCCGCCCCCAGCTGCCTCCGCTCTGCAGACGTGATTTTCCCTTGATTGGCCTTGTCGGCCAAATAACAGGAAGCGGGTCTGATGACATCATTTGATGACACGTCATCTGCCGGTTTGCTTAAAGGGACCATGCACAATTTTATTTTGACAGTTGATCTGTCAGTGTTTGACAGCATTGAGGTGCTGCAAACACTGACAATCACTGCACAAAGGTGAACACTTGCACCCAGGCACTCCAATGACTCCCTCCATATGCTTATACAGCACACAGAGAGGTCCTCTTCCCTTCCAAGGGCAGAAGAGACCTCCCCAGGACACCAATTTATCTTGCACCTCCACCCAATGTTCTCTATCTACTTTATCACTTCCCCATCTCACTAGCCACCCCTCACACTCACCCTACTGCAAGCATACCAACTAACAACACACAAAAGTAGGCACTTGAGAGGTTTAGCCAATGTCCATGTGAAGTTTCTGGTAATGTGTTGTCATACAGTGTAATATCTTTTTCCAAAAGTGCCCCTTATTGGACAGATCTGAGCGCACATTGAGAAATGTTTTACTGAGTTCCAGTGATTGTTCAGTCATAACTCCCCCCCTCCCGCTATAGTGATGTGTGTGCATGGAATGGCTTGGTTATTAAAGGGTTGCTTCACGGTGCTGGTGCGGGATGGTATCAACCTGGCGCATCATGTGGCAGCCAGGGTTTACAGCATCAAGTGAAGAAAATCTGGCCATGGTGATGCCATCATTGGCCTCTCGGCCAGCAATTTTGTCAGGGGCTGATGCCCTGTGTCCCGTACAGCATCAGGAGATGGCGGGAAAGGTTGGTGGTGATGTTGGTGTTGGGGCTGATCGTGGAAGGATTCGGAGTAACAAGGTCTGATTGTTTCATTGGCTCCGATGTTGCTGGAATAGATGGCAGCTGCAGGTGAGATGACAGAAGCGATCTGTCAATGGTGAGAGAGGTTCTCCCAATGAGGTGGCACTGGACGTACAGATGGATTTAAAAACTTGTAAGCTAAAGAAATCTCTATATGTATTAAAAATGCAGTAACCAACATTTTCTTTGCTCTGAAACTCACCATCTGCAACATGGCATCTTTGACACCACTTCTGCAGCTGTCAGCTGTAAGAAATCGTGGATTGAAAGAAATAATAGTCTGTTATGGGTTCCCTAGATCAGCAGTTTGCCTATGTTGATGACACAGAAAGATTCCAGTCACATCAGAAAAATAGCTGTACAGAGAGTTGAATTACAAGGTCAGAACACAAAAAACAGGCCTTCGAGTGGGCATAACTAGGCCTGATACGGAATGTAGCAAGGAGCTGTAGGATAAACAAGCTGTCTGCAAAGAGGGCAACAATACCTTTAGAACAGAGATAAGGAGGAAAATGACCTCATGAGGCTCGGAGGGGGCTGTCATAGGTAGCCTCTCCCTTGTAATTGGACAATAGGATGGGGTACAAATGATTGACACCAGGTAATCACCAGCCCACCGAAATAACTATAAATGTAGACCACCGAGAGACGAAATCAGACAGCGAGGGGCGAAGGCTTCTTCGAGGTGGAAATCAATGCTGGCTCAGGCCTAACACCTTGACTAAGTTTAGCCTCTGAGGTGGATCAATGCTGGCTTATGCCTAACACCTCCAACAGCTCGGGGGATGAATCAACAGAAGTGACTGCTGTTACTGACTGCAGAGACCCGCTGACCCGAGACCTCCACGCTGTCTCATCAGACATCTAACCAACCATCCGTCCAGTTGTGGTATTCCGATTCGGGAGTCGTAGATCACTCTCTACTGTCACGGGTTGTATGTCTATTATACTCCGCTTAAACCATATGTAATATCTGATTATGCTTTAAAACTATAGCTCTTTAATAAAATGCCTTGCAACTCCTAAGACCCTTTGGGTAATCTGTGTGTGACCTGCGATCCAAATCTTACACAGCTTTACAGAAACATCAGAGCAGACTCACAACATGCCAGGTTGAGCTTGGCATGTTCCCTGAACAGCAGGTAACCAGTGGGGGAGAAGGTAAAATTACAGGTAAGCTTCAAAATCCTCTTAAATTGGCTCTTAACAAGCCATTTAAGTACCAGAATTGTCTCCCCCCGCCGCTTGATGTCGGGTCAGTTCTGTGCTGACAGACCCGACACTTGGGAGACTCGCGTGGAGGCGGGCTGACAGCAGGGTTCCTACCAGCTGTCAATCTTTGCGCTTTTGACAGCGGTCCCGTCCCCTCAGCGTGATTAAACTTGTTGCCGTAGTTTCTAATGAAATAAGCTATCTGAGTCTTGGCACTGCATAAATTTGTAGAGCCACTGGAAGTGTTTCCTACCCACATCCCTTGCTATTTTTAATAGTCAATCTATTATACAAATAATCCTCAAATATGTGTGTGTCTCTCTCGCTCTTTCTCCATTTGAGCCTGTGCACAAGCTGTGATTAGCAGAACAGAAACAATCAGATGGTGATCTGTGCACTATTAGAAATCTAAACCAATACAGCACTTACCACAGGATACTAATATTCAAATACTTGACTTGTTTGCCTGATAAACCTCTCTCCACTATTTTAGCCTAGGTGTCAGCCTGTTTATATTAAACGGAGGTAAACCTCCATTAAATTACCAGAGGAGAATTTCAGAGGAACAAATTAAGCATTTGTATGCTAGTATCACACGTTGTAATTTCAAGGCCTAGGTGGTTTTAAATTTAGCACTTTTACTTTGGTTAAACTTTAATTTGATGCTTCGCAGAACTTGTGTGCAACAATCTTTTGTTTCTTCAATGGTTTAACCCCTTTAATATGTTGTTTGTAATGTTTGTAATCTCTGAAACCATTAAATAATATTTATGAAATAACATTGTGATTGGAACCATTGTTTATTGAACAAATACATTCTGTTTTGTGAGATTAATTCACATGACACATTTGACCTTGATTAATCCCCGCCTGCAGCCAGCATGTTAATAAGGCAACGTCTCCCTGACAACAACCAAGGCAACTAGTAAGTAGCCAATATAAACACTAAAACAACAAGAGATAATCACCAACAACATTGAACTCTCCTAAACTGAAGCCAACTTTCTTTCAAACCTGTCTATCAGAGATGCCAACTATCCCTATTTGAAGAATTAGCTCAATGTTTCTGATAAATTACGCCACTTTGCAGGAATTATTTTATCACATTTTAAAAATGATTCTACAACTTTTTTTCAGAAATCACACTCACAAACAACATTGAGGCAATAATCTCAAAGTGGATTTTAAGTTAATTATCCTGCACTTCCTTGCCTCCATTCCTTAAAATTACTAATAGGGATCAGCCTTTGGATTTTGTAGTTTCAGACAGAATAGATTTAAGATAGAAAGACTTGCATTTGTATAGCGCCTTTCGGACCACCGGACGTCTCAAAGCGCTTTACAGCCAATGAAGTACTTTTGGAGTGTAATCACTGTTGTAATGTGGGAAACGCGGCAACCAATTTGCGCACAGCAAACTCCCACAAACAGCAATGTGATAATGACCAGATAATCTGTTTCGGTTATGTTGGTTGAGGGAAAAATATTGGGCAGAGCACCGGGGCTAACTCCCCTGCTCTTCTTCGAAATAGTGCCATGGGATCTTTAACATCCACCTGAGGGAGCAGACAGGGCCTCGGTTTAACGTCTCATCCAAAAGACGGTACCTCCGACAGTGCAGCTCTCCCTCAGCACTGTACTAGAGTGTCAGCCTAGCTTTAGGTGCTCAAGTCCCTGGAGTGGGACTGTGAACCCACGACCTTCTGACTCAGAGGCGAGTGTGCTACCAACTGAGCCACAGCTGACACCGTGGGAAAGGGGGAGATAATAGATAAACGAGTCAAACTTAGAGAGGATAAAACCCCTGGTCTGGATGGATTACATCTGTGCAAACTAAAAGTAGCAAGGGTAGATATAGCAGTGGCACTATTATAAATATATTTTAAAAAACATTAGAAAAGGGAATAGTGCCAGTGGACTGTAAGACAGCTAATGTTATTCCTCTATTTAAAAAGGGAGATAGGACAAGTCCAGGGAACGATAGACCAGTTAGCTTGTCAGTAGGAAAGATAATGAAATCTTTACTCAAAGATGTAATAGAAAAACACCTAGAAACCAAAAATATAATAAAGAATAGTCAGCATGGATTCCAAAAGGGAAGGTAGCGCTCAACCAACGTTATTGAATTCTTTGAAGAAGTAACAGAAAGAGTAGATAAGGGTAATCCAGTAGATGTAATGTACTTCGATTTTCAAAAGGCCATCGATGAGGTGCCAACAGGGATCAGTGTTGGGACCGCTGTTGTTTACCATTTCATTATAATCATAGAATAATACAGCGCAGAAGGAGGCTATTCTACCCATCGTGCATGTGCTGGCTCTTTGGTAGAGCTATCCAAATTAATCCCACTCCCCTGCTCTTTCCCCATAGCCCTGTAAATGTTTTCCCTTCAAGTATTTATCCAGTTCCCTTTTGATAGTTACTATTGAATCTGCTTCAACCGCCCTTTCCGGCAGTGCTTTCCAGATCACAACTCGTTGCATAAAAGGTGTTTCCTCATGTCGCCTCTGATTCTTTTGCCAATAACCTTAAATCTGTGTCTTCTAGTTACTGACCCTTCTGCCAGTGGAAACAGTTTCTCTTTATTTACTCTATCAAAACAGTTCATGTTTTGAACACCCCTATCATATCTCCTCTTAACCTTCTGTGCTCTAAGGAGAACAACCCCAGCTTCTCCAGATAACTGAAGTCCCTCATTCCTGGTACCATTCTAGTAAATCTCCTCTGCACCTTCTCCAAGACCTTGACACCCTTCCTAAGGTGTGGTACCCAGAATTGAACATGATACTCTAGCTGAGGCCTAACTAGTGATTTATAAAGGTTTAACATAACTTCCTTGTTTTTGTACTCTATGCCTCTATTAATAAAGCCAAGGATCCCATATGCTTTTTTAACAGCCTTCTCAACTTGTCCTGCCACCTTCAAAGATTTGTGTACCCTTTAGTTTATATTGCCTATTCTCATTCTTCCTACCAAAATGTATCACTTCATACTTTCCTGCGTTAAATTTCACCCGCCATGTGTATGCCCATTTCACCAGTCTGTCTATGTCCTGAAGTTTGTTACTATCCTTCTCATTGTTTACTACATTTCTGAGTTTCGTGTCATCTGCAAACTTTGAAATGATGCCCTGTGTAATCCAGGTCATTGATGTATATCAAAAAGAGCAGTGGTCCTAATCCCAACCCCTGGGGAACACCATTGTATATTTTCCTCCAGTCTGAAAAACAACCGTTCATCACTACTTTCTGCTTTCTTTCCTTAGCCAATTTTGTATCAACGCTGCCACTTTCGCTTTAATCCCATGGGTTTTAATTTTGCTAACAAGCCTATTATGTGGTACTTCATCAAACTCCTTTTGAAAGTCCATATACACATCAACTGCATTACGATCATCAACCCTCTCCATTACTTCATCAAAGAACTCAATCAAATTAGTCAAAAATGATTTGCCCTTAACAATTCCATGCTGACTTTCATTTATTAGCAATGTTATTTGGGCTGCGCGGCCCCATTACGGGCTGTGTAGCACATTCAAAAATCAGCGCGCGCACAGTTTTGCATTTAAAAGCTGGTGAGCCGGCTGCGCGGGAGCTCTAGAGCCAATTAATTATTGTCTCTAAAAGTTTCCCCACCATCAACATTAGGCTGACTGGCTTGTAATTATTGGTTTTTTTCCTCTCCCCTTTTTTTTAAATAAGGGGTGTAACATTTTCAATCCACCAGTCTTCTGGCACCACCCCCCATATCCAGGGAGGACTGGAAGATTGTGGCCACAGCCTCCGTAATTTCCACCTTTACTTCCCTCAGTAACTTAGGATGCATCCCATCCAAACAGGGTGACTTTTCTACTTTGAAGACTGCCAACCTTTTAAGTACCTCCTCTTTATAATTTTTATCCTATCCAATTTCTCTACTACCTCCTTTACTGTGAGATTGGCAACATTCTCTTCTTTAGTGAAGACAGATGCAAAGTACTTACTATTTAGTACCTCAGCCTCCAAAAGAAATTAATTTTTGGTCCCTAATTGGCCCCACCCTTCCTTTGACTATCCTTTTACTATTTATATGTTTATAAAAGACTTTTGGGTTCCCTTTTATGTTAGCGATTAATCCATTCTCATACTCTCGCTTTGCCCCTCTTATTCCCTTTTTTAGATCTCCTTTGTACTTTCTCTATTCACCTTGGTTCTCTACTGTATGAACCGTACATTTGTCATAAGCCTCCTTTTTCTGTTTCATTTTAATCTTTAATCATCCAGTGAGATCTAGCTTTGGGTGCCCTTCCTTTCCCCCTTTACATAAACAATTTGGACTCAGGAATCAGAAGTACAATTTCAGAATTTGCAGATAACAGCAAATTGGGGGGTATAGTTAATACTGAGGAGGACTGTGTCAAAATACAAGAAGACGTAATAAACTTGCACAATGGGCAGGTGAATGGCAAATTAATTTCAATATAGATAAGTGTTATGTGGTGCATGTGGTAGGAAGATTAAGGAGGCCACACACTGCTTGGAAAATAAGAGTCTAAATGGGGTAGTGGAGCAAAGGGATCTAGGGGTACAGATTCATTAATCATTAAAAGTAGCTTTGAAGGTTAACAAGGCCATAAAGAATGCAAACAAAGCACTGGAGTTCATTTCTAATGGAATAGAATTGAAAAGCAGATAAATTATAAAGAACCTTGGTTACACCACACTTTATCAATGGGGACGTGATGGAGGCGGGAAAGCTGCTTGTCGGGTTTTAGACCCGCCTCCATCGACGTCTGGCCAACCCATGCCATTTTCCCTTGATTGGCCTTGTTAAGCCCACCCAACGGGCTTAGCCGGCCAATTAAGGGAAAGCCGGTGACAGATGACATCAGTGAATGACGTTTCATCTGTCAAGAATTTTTGACAGATAAATTGTCATTGTTTGACAGTTCTGTGAAGCTGTCAAACACTGACAATCTGGGCAGGATTTTCATTGGGCCGTGGAGTCGGGATTGGAGGCATGCGGGGGGTTAAAATCCCGAAATCAGGGGTCCCGACCCCATCCCGCACCCAAACCCGCCTCCATGCCAGTTTCAAAGGAGGCGGGTACCCGCCCTGCACTGGGACCCGCTTACCCGAAGCGGGAAGGGATTAGTGCCAATTAACTGTCTGTTAACAGGTAGCTAACAGGCAGTTTTTAGCCTAATCCCTATTTTTATCCCTGAAGTGTGGGATTCCCGACGGCTCCAAACCATGCCAAGTTAGAGGAGGCGGGCCGTCTGGTTGAAGGACTTGGAGGGGTCGAGATATCGGTGTTCAGGTGAGTGATGTGTGCATGAGTGCAAAGGTAAGTGGGTTTGGTGTGTCTAAAGTGATTAAATAAGTTTCACATGCATTTTCTTACCTTTTCAGTCTTCCTTCCTTTAGGTCTCGGGAGTCCCTCATCTCACCGGCACAGAAAGCAGAATGGCTGCGAACTGTCAAAAGTGACAGCCTTCAGCTTTCTGTGCAGGAGAGATTTCTAACTGAGTCTGTGGAGAAGGACTCATGTTAGAAGTAAGACTGTCAGTGTTTGACAGCTTCAAACAGCTGTGAAACGCTGATATTTCATCTGTCAAAACCTCCTGACAGATGAAATTTCAGTCTGTGACGTCACCTGTTGCCGGGTGGCCCTTAATTGGCCCGCTGGGCGGGCTCAACAAGATCAATCAAGTTAAAATCGCATGGATTGGTCGCATCGCGATGGAGGCAGGACTATAACCCCGAAAGTTGTAGTCCCGCCTCCAACCCGACTCCTGAATGAAAATCCTGCCCTCTGTCTTCTAAGTTGAGACCTTCGACACAGGCTCACTTAGAAAGCTTTCCTGAGCAGAAAGCAGAAGGCTGCTGCATTTAAGAATGCAGCGGCCATTCTGCTTTCGCTGCCGGTGAGATGAGGCAGCTCCGCAGCTTAAAGGGATAAAGCCTGGAGGAAGAAGCAAGGGTAAGTAATCTTATTAAAACACTTTAGACTCACCTTACACACTTACCTCTCCACATTTGCACTCATCGCTCACCTGCACACTGGGCATTTCGGCCCCTCTGACCCCTGCAGCCCCATGGCTCACCTCGCTGACCCTGGGGATTAGTGCTAATTAACTATCTGTTAACAGGCAGTTAATTAGCACTAATCCCCTTCCCGCCTTGAGGCGACGGGACCCAGCGCGAGTCGGGTACCCGCCTCCTGGGAAGGTGGCACGGAGGCGGGTTGGGGGCGGGATGGGTACCCACTCCCAGATTCTGCCATTTTCCCGGCAGTCCCGCCTCCCCAGGGCTGGGAAAATCGCCCCCATTATTACAAAAGGGATATAGAGGCACAGGAGAATGTGCAAAACAGATTTACAAGGATGATACCAGAATGAGAGGTTATAACTATCAGGAAAGATTGAACAGTCTGGGACATATTTCTCTAGAAAAGAGAAGGCTGAGGGGCAACCTCCCTCCATCATAAGGTCAGATGTGGGGATGCTCGCTGATGATTGCACAGTGTTCAGATAATGAAGCAGTCCATGCCCGCCTGCAGCAAGACCTGGAGGACATTCAGACTTGGACTGATAAGTGGCAAGTAACACAAGTGCCAGGCAAGACCATCTCCAACAAGCGAGAGTCTAATCTCCGCCCTTGACATTCAACGACATTGCCATCGCCGAATCCCCCACCAACATCCTGGGGGTCACGACTGACCAGAAACCAACTGGACCAGCCACATAAATACTGTGGCTACAAGAGCAGGTCAGAGGCTGGGTATTCTGCAGTGAGTGACTCACCTGCTGACTCCCCAAAGCCTTTCCACCATCTACAAGGCACAAGTCAGGAGTGTGATGGAATACACTCACTTGCCTGGATGAGTGCAGCTCCAACACTCAAGCTCGACACCATCCAGAACAAAGTAGCCTGCTTGATTGGCACCTCATCCACCACCTTAAACATTCACGTCCTCTACCACCGGCGCACCGTGGCTGCAGTGTGTACCATCTACAAGATGCACTACAGCATCTTGCCATGGCTTCTTCGACAGCACCTTCTAAACCTGCGACCTCTACCACCTAGAAGGACAAGGGCAGCAAGTGCATGGGAACACCACCACCTTCAAGTTCCCCTCCAAGTTAAACACCATCCTGACTTGGAAATATATCGCCGTTCCTTCAACGTCGTTGGGTCAAAATCCTGGAACTCCCTCCCTAATAGCACTGTGAGAGCAAGTTCACCACATGGACTGCATCCGTTCAAGAAGGTGGCCCATCACCACCTTCTCAAGGGCAATTAGGGATGGGCAATAAATACTGGCCTTGCCAGTGATGCCCAGATCCCGTGAACGAATAAAAATAAACTAATAGAGGTCTTTAAAATTATAAAGGTGTTTGATAGGGTAGACGAGAGAAGATGTTTCCACTTGTGGGGAGTCCAAAACTAAGGGTCCTAAATATAAGATAGCCACTAATAAATCCAATAAGAAATTCAGGGAAACTTCTTTACCCAGGGAGTGGTTAGAATGTGGAACATGCTATCACATGGAGTAGTTGAGGTGAATAGCACAGATGCATTTAAGGGGAAGCTAGATAAGTACATGAGGGAGAAAGGAATAGAAGGATATGCTGATAGGGTGAGATGAAGAAGGGTAGGATGAGGCTAGTGTGGAGCATAAACATTGGCATAGACCAGTTGGGCCGAATGGCATGTTTCTGAGCTGTAAATTCTATGTAATTTATTTCCATGGTTGCACGGAAAAGCAATGAGACATTGATTCGTACAATACTAACAAACAATAATGATGGAATCGGTGTCAAATTTTGTTTGATTGCGCACTTGTGAAGCGCCTTGGAACTATGATAAAAGTGCTGTATAAATGCAAGTTGTTGTTGTGGAATCAACCCTCAAGGGGTTAAATGCTAATCTCTAGAATGTATTCCTTTACCATTCGTGACACAATATGGCTTTTGGATGAAACAGTCTTTTGTAGAACTTTAAGAACACAATACTGTATGTGAGTAATAGTGATTCCTATGTTGGTCCACACAGTCCAAGCGTTAATTTCAGAAACTGAACTGAATTAATGATGACAGAAATACCCCACATGTCTTGCACAATTTCTGAGTCTTTAAAGAGAGGCTCCATCACGCAAGATTGAAGATACTACACAAAAGACTGTTGTATGGTTTGCTATTAAGCAATTTGACACACATTGTCTAAGTCTCACACCCGCCAAGTTTTTAACGTTTCCAAGAACAAAGCCCCCTTATTTGATACGTTTCCTACATTACAACAGTGACTACATTTCAAAAGTATTTCATTGGCTGTAAAGCACTTTGGATGTTGAGGTCGTGAAAGACGCTGTAGAAATGCAAGTCTTTCTTTTATAATTACCAGATTAAACAATTTGGCCTGATTTCTGGCTGACAATCTGATATCAGTCTCCATTTTGAAGTTGCGTAATCAAATTTATTTTAACTCCAGTTATCTTAAAACAATAAAATATAAAATACAGAAATTCGCCCTATTTGATACACGATCACACCCTTTTATCTGGTTGATTTTTTCTCTATCAGCACAGTAAGTTGAAAGAAATGTTTATACTTTAAAATGTAATTATTTGCGTGTGTGCACACATTGTGCGTGCCCATGTATATGTGTATATTTTCTGTTCTTTCGACCGTGTTTAAATTTGCTGCACTATTGATAAGGTAATGGCCCTGGGACATAGGGTAGGCACAGGAGAGTGTGCTGACTGTGGCAGAAAAATAGCAGTTGGAGCATGGCTGGCCATCTGTTTGGAGAGGATATGGTGTCAGAAGCCAGCTCAGGGTCATATGGGACCCCGAGATTGCGAACAGTCTGGTTCAGCCTCAGACAGTGACCAGGGAGGGCGGTGGAATCGGTGCCGAGGGAATGGAGTTTTGGCGCGGACCAAAGACAATGGGCTGGATTTTGTGAATGGAGGCGGGACTGCTGCCGAGGATTACAACTCGGCAGAACCGGGACCAAGATCCTCGCAGGGGGGTTTGCTAATGCTGTTGGGAAGGATTTAAACTAGTTTGTCAGGGGACTGGGAACCTAAGTGTGGGCCCAGAACGGGGAGAAACAAAGCTGGAAGTGCAAGTTAGAAAAGTAGTCAGCAAAACTAGTAGGGAGCAGAAACAAAGGCCAACAGTAAAGAGGGTCAAAGTGCAGAAAAATATTAAACAGACAAAGTTGAAGTCACTTTATCTAAATGCACGTAGCATTCGCAACAAGGTGGGTGAATTAATGGCACTAATAGAAGTAAATGGGTATGATGTAATTGCCATTACAGACATGGTTGCAGGGTAACCAAAGCTGGGAACTGAATGTTCCAGGGTACGCAACATTTAGGAAGGACAGACAAAAAGGAAAAGGAGGTGGCGTAGCGCTGTTAATAAGGGATGAGATTGGTACGGTAGAGATAAAAGATCTTGGCTCGGCAGATCGTGATGTAGAACTGGAATCAGTTTGGGTGGAGCTGAGAAACAGCAAAGGGCGGAAAACATTGGTGGGATTTGTGTATAGGCCACCAAACAGTAGTGGTAATGTAGGGCACAGTATCAATCAAGAAATTAGAAGTGCATGTAACAAGGGCAATACGGCAATCATGGGGGACTTTAATCTACATATTGACTGGGCAAATCAAATTACCACCAATGGTGTGGAGGATGAATTCTTGGAATGCATGCGAGATGGTTTCCTGGATCAGTATGTGGAGGAACCAACCAGGGAATAGGCTATTCTGGATCTGGTACTGTGTAATGAGAAAGGGCTAATCAATAATCTTGTGGTAAAAGGGCCTTTAGGAACAAGTAACCATAATATGATTGAATTTTACATTAAGTTTGAGAGTGATGTAGTCCAATCTGAAACTAAGGTCTTCAATCTAAACAGAGGAAACTACAAGGGTATGAGGGACAAGTTGGCCATGGTAGATTGGGAGACTACATTAAAAGGTATGAAGGTGGACATACAATGGCTAACATTCGAGGAAATAATGCATAATTTGCAACAAACATATATCCCTCTAGGGCATAAAAACCCACAAGGAAAAGAGATCCAACCAACCATGGCTAACAAAAGAAATTAAAGCTAGTATTGTCAAAGGAGGAAGCTTATAAAGTTGCCAGAAAAAGCGGTCAGCCTGAGGATTGGGATCTTATTAGAAATCAGAAAAGGGGGACCAAGAAATTGATAAAGAAAGGGAAAGTGTAATATGAGCACAAACTAGTGAAAAATATAAAAACGGAATGTAAAAGCTTCTATAGGTATGTGAAAAGGAAAAGACTGGCGAAGGTAAATGTAGGTCCTTTACAGTCAGAGACGGGAGAATTTATAATGGGGAATGAGGAAATGGCAAAGAAATTAAATAAATACTTTGTTTCTGTCTTTACGAAGGAAGACACAAAAGACCTCCCAGAAATACGAGAAAACCAAGGGTGTGGCGAGAATAAGGAACTTAAAGAAATTATTATTAGTAAAAAAAACAGTACTAGCAAAATTAATGGGACTAAAAGTCAATAAATCCCAAGGACCGGATGACCTATATCCTCGGGTTTTGAAAGAGATGGCCATTGGGATAGTGGATGCATTGGTTGTCATCTTCCAAAATTCTATCGATTCTGTATCGGTTCCTGCAGATTGGAGGATAGCAAATGTAACCCCGCTATTTAAGAGAGGAGGGAGAGAGAAAAGGGGAACTACAGACCTGTTAGCCTCACATCAGTAGTTGGGAAAATGCTGGAATCTATTATAAAGGATGCAATAACTGGGCACTTAGAAACTAATAGTAAGATTGGGCAGAGTCAACATGGATTTATGAAAGGGAAATCCTGTTTAACAAACCTATTGGAGTTCTTTGAGGATGTAACTAGTGGAGTAGACAAAGGGGAACCGGTAGATGTGGTGTATTTGGATTTTCAGAAGGCCTTCGATAAGGTCCCACACAAGAGGTTGGTGAACAAAATTAGGGCAAATGGAATTGGGGGTAATATACTAGCATGGATTGAGAATTGGCTAACACAGAAAACAAAGAGTAGGGATAAACTGGTCTTTTTCAGGATAGCAGGCTGTGACTAGTGGGGTACCGCAAGGATCGGTGCTGGGGCCCCAGCTATTCACAATCTAAATCAATGATTTGGATGAGGGGGCTAAATGTAACATTTCCAAATTTGCTGATGATACAAAGCTAGGTGGCAGTGTCAGTTGTGGAGAGGACGTGAAGAGGCTTCAAGGGGATCTCGACAGGCTCAGTGAGTAGGCGAGAACATGGCAGATGGAATATAATGTGGATAAATGTGAAGTTATCCACTTTGGTAGAAAAAACAGAAAGGCAGAGTATTTCCTAAATGGTGAATGATTGGGGAATGCAGATGCTCAAAGGGACCTGGGTGTCCTTGTACGTGAGTCACTGAAAGTGAATGTGCAGGTGCAGCAAGCCAGTAGGAAGGCAAATGGTATGCTGGCCTTCATTACAAGAGGATTTGAGTACAGGAGTAAAGAAATCTTACTCCAATTATATAGGGCCTTGGTGAGATCACACCTGGAGTACTGTGTACAATTTTGGTCTCCTTACCTAAGGAAGGATATACCTGCCATAGAGGGATGCAACGAAGGTTAACGAGATTGATTCCTGGGATGGCGGGACTGTCGTATGAGCAGAGATTGAGTAAACTAGGCCTGTATTCTCTTGAATTAAGAAGAATGAGAGGGGATCTCATTGAAACATACAAAATTATTACAAGGCTTGATAGGGTGGATGCTGAGAGAATGTTTCCCTTGGCTGGGGAGTCTAGAACCAGGGGTCACAGCCTCAGGATAAAGGGTAGGCCATTCAGGACTGAGATGAGAAGAAATTTCTTCACACAGAGAGTGGTGAATCTTTGGAATTCCCTACCCTAGAGGGCTGTGGAGGCTGTCATTGGGTATATTCAGAACAGAAGTTGATAGATTTCTGACTAGTATGGGCATCAAGGGATATGGCGATAGGGCCGGTGAATGGAGTTGAGGCAGAAGATCAGCCATGATCTCATTGATTGGCGGAGCAGGCTTGAAGGACCGAATGGCCTACTCCTGCTCCTATTTCTTATGTTCTAAGTCCCGCCTCCATCATCTTCTGGCCAATCAGTGGGATTTTCCCCTGATTAACCTTGTTAAGCCCGCCCTGCGGGCTCAGCAGGCCAATTAGGGGGAAGTCAATGACAGAGCACGTGAACGTCTGACGCGCCATCTGTCAAGATTTCTTGAAAGAAGAAATGTCAGTGTTTGACAGCTCTGTGAAGCTGTCAAACACTGACATTCTGTGTAGTTTGATGAGCCCTTGTGTTCAGGACTCATCAAACCTTTCTACTTTGTAGATTTCAGATGACTGTTGGTACGGAGGATGCAACAGCCAGTCTGTGAAATCTACAAGGAAGATGTCGGGACTCCCGATCCAGAGCGGATGAGGTCTGTAGGGAGAAACAAAGGTAAGTGAACATTTGTTAACAATTTACACTCACCTTACATACTTACCACTCCACACTTGCACCCATCACTCACCTCTACAACTCACTTTCAGACCCCTCCGACCCCCTACTCGACTCCTCCAACCCGGCGGGGTTCTCCAAGGTCGGGAAGCCTGCAGTTGAAAAGGTAAAATGGGACTAATCCTTTTTTCTGCCTGTTAACTACCTGTTAACAGGTAGTTAAAAGGATTAAATCCCTTTCCCGCCTTGAGGGAATACACAATGAATGGTAGGTCCCTAGGAAGGACAAAGGATCAGAGGGACCTTGGTGTGCATGTACATAGATCCCTGATGGCAGCAGGACAGGTAGATATGGTGGGTAAAAAGGCATATGGGATACTTGCCTTCATTAGCCGAGGCACAGAATATAAGAGCAGGGAGGTTATGATGGAGCTGTACAAAACGCTAGTTAGGCCACAGCTGGAATACTGTGTGCAGTTCTGGTCGCCACACTATAGGAGGGATGTGATTGCATTGGAGGGTGCAGAGGAGATTCACCAGGATGTTACCTGGGCTGGAGCGCTTCAGCTATGAAGAGAGACTGGACAGGCTGGAGTTGTTTTCCTTAGAGCAGAGTAGGCTGAGGGGGAACCTGATTGAGGTGTACAAAATAATGAGGGGCATAGATAGGGTAGATAGAAAGGAACTTTTCCCCTTAGTAGTGGGGTCAACAACCAGGGGGCATAGTTTCAAGGTAAGGGGCAGGAGGTTTAGAGGGGATTTGAGGAAAAACTTTTTCACCCAGAGGGTGGTTGGAATCTGGAACTCACTGCCTGAAAGGGTGGTAGAGGCAGGAACCCTCACAACATTAAAGAAGCATTTAGATGAGCACTTGAAATGCCATAACATACAAGGTATGGACCAAGTGCTGGAAAATGGGATTAGAATAGACAAGGCTTGATGGCCGGCGCGGACACGATGGGCTGAAGGGCCTCTTTCTGTGCTGTATAACTCTATGACTCTATGACCCAGGTCAGGACGGCTTCCCGCCTCCTGGCAAAAGGGCATGGAGGCAGGATGGGGGCGGGTTTGCCAGCTGCCCCCACTTTCTGCAACTTTACCGGCAGTCCCGCCTCCATACTCGCCTACTCGGGGCTGGCAAAATCCAGCCCAATGGCTTCAGCCTTCCTAATAATTAATTAGAGGACATTTCTGCTCTTCCAATACTGGATGTAGGACAAGCAGCATGATGGTGAGAGAGGTGGTGGTGAGGTAGAGCTGAGTGTCGTCAGCGCACAGGTGGAACTTGACGTTGTGTTTTTGGATGCCGCCAAGGGTCAGCATGCAGATGAGAAATAGGAGGGGGCCAAGGATAGATCCTTGGGGGACAGCAGAGGTAACAGTGCGGGAGCAGGAAGACAAGCCATTGCAGCAGATTCTCTGGCTACGACTGGATAGATAAGAATGGAGCCAGGCGAGAGCAGTCACACCTAGCTGGACAATGGAGGCGAGGCGTTGGAGGATGGTGTGGTCAACTGTGTCAAAGGCTACAGACAGGTCGAGAAGGAGGAGGAGGGATAGTGCATCACAGTCACAATCACAGAATTTGTGACTTTGATAAGTGCTTTTTCAGTGCAGGGACAGAAACCTGATTGGAGAGGTTCAAACAGGGAGTTGCGGGAAAGATGAGAACAGATTTGGGAGGCGACAACATGTTTAAGGACTTTGGAGAGGAAAGGGAGGTTGGAGATGGGGCGGTAGTTTGTAAGGAGAGAGGGGCCAGTCAAGGGTGGGTTTTTCAGGTGGGGTGTTGATGTGGCTGATTTGAAAGGGAGAGGGACAGTAGCTGAGATGGAGAAACTGTTAACAATATCAGCTAACATGGGGACCAGGAAGGGAAGTTGGGTGGCCAGCAGTTTGGTGGGAATAGGGTCGAGAGAGCAGGAAGTCTCGTGGACAGGATGAATTTGGAGGGGGCATGGGGGAGATAGGAGATAGACTAGAGAGATGCGGGTTCAGGGCTAGGGCAGGAGGGAACTTTAGGGGAAGTTTGGCCAGGTGGGCTAGGGGAAGGGAGGGAAGCTGCAGAAGCAGCTGAACAGGTGGTCTCAATCTTAGTGATAAAGAAGTCATAGAAACATAGAAGATAGGAGCAGGAGTAGGCCATTCGGCCCCTCGAGCCTGCTCCGCCATTCAATGAGATCATGGCTGATCATCCAAATTCAGTACCCTGTCCCTGCCTTCTCCCCATATCCCTTCATCCCTTTAGCCTTAAGAAATATATCCAACTCCTTCTTGAATATATTTAACTAGCTGAAGTGCCCGGCGGTGCCAAGGGTCTTTTCAGGGCATGTTGTTGTTGGAAGAGAGAGAGAGAGCGATGGGGGGGAAGAGAGAGAGCGACGGGGGGAGAAGAGAGAGAGTGACTGGGGGGAAGAGAGAGAGCGACTGGGGGGGAAGAGAGAGAGTGTGGTAAACCACTGCTAACTCTGTACATGTCTGTGTGGTAAACCACTGTTAACTCTGTACAGGTCCGGGCATGTCTCCGCCCCTGGCTCCACCCCTAAGCCCGGGTATAAAGGTGACTCACCACCCTTCCCCCGGGAGCTCTTAGGGTGGATCCACTAGCAGAGGCATGCTCCAGTTCTTAGTCAATAAAAGCCTACTTCGTATAAGTTCAACTCGTAGTCTTTGGTGTTGTTGATAGTGCATCAATTTTATTGACTAAATTTTCGACATGGAGCAAATCTTGAAGCCAGAACGTTTAGACCTGGATCCTCAAGCAGCAGATGCAGCCAATAACTTTGAACACTGGCCGAGCTGTTTCGAAGCCTTCCTGGAGGCCTCCAGCACTACCGTCACTACAGATGACGCGAAACGGCTTGTCTTGAACTCACGGGTGAGCCACCGAGTCTACTCGATCATCCGAGACGCCACAACTTACGCGGCCGCCATCGCGACGCTAAAGGAACAATACGTGAGGCCTGTTAACGAGGTCTACGCCAGACACCTCCTGGCTACCCGAAAACAACGCCCCGGGGAATCGGTTGCCGAATATTTACTGGCACTGAGAGTCCTCGGCCGGGCCTATAATTGCAAAGCGGTGACGGCCAAGGAATGCACGGAAGACCTGATCCGAGACGCCTACGTAGCCGGCATCAGGTCCAACTATACACGGCAGAGGCTGCTGGAACAGAGGGGGCTCGACCTGCAGAAGACGGTGGCCCTCGCTAACTCGTTAGACGTGGCCCTCCAGAACATGGACGCCTACCCCCCTGACCGGATGGCCACGTGGATGTCACGGGAGCAGCCATCTTGGGATCCGGTAAGGTCACAAGCCGCCAGCAGCCCAACTACAGCTGCAATGACCAGAGGCCAGAAATGCTACTTCTGCAGCCAGGCCAAGCACCCCAGACAGCAATGCCCAGCAAAGGACGCGACCTGCTCCAAATGCGGCAAGAAAGGCCACTACGCGAGAGTGTGCAAGGCGAAATCGACCCCCAATTCCAGCAGCGCCGCGTGTGAATCGTGCAGGCCGCCATTTTGGACCCCACCAACCACGTGTGAGCCGTGCGGGCCGCCATTTTGGGCACCACCAACCGCGGGGGAGCCGCCATCTTGGACACCATTTCGGGACCAGGCCCCCGGCGCGGGCGAATACCACAGCGACCCACCAGCCTCGACGATGGCCTCCATCACCCTGGACCAATCTAGGCCCCATCAACTAGCCAGGTCCATGATGAACGTAAAGGTAAATGGCCATGCCACAAATTGCCTTTTCGACTGCGGAAGCACGGAGAGCTTCATCCACCCCGACACGGTGCGACGCTACTCCCTATCGGTTATGCCCACACGCCACCAGGTCTTTATGGCCTCAAAGTCCCATACGGCGGACGTCGGCGGCTACTGTGTAGCGACTCTGACAGTGAACGGCGTGGAGTACAGAGATTTTAAATTCCTCGTCCTGCCACAGCTCTGCGCTCCCGTACTGCTAGGATTAGACTTCCAGTGCCATCTGGAGAGCGTCACGATGGCATATGGCGGGCCCCTGCCCCCACTTACAGTCTGCAGCCGGCAGAATTTAAACACGGCGCCGCGCAAAGTATGCAGCCTGTCCACCCTGAAGGTCAAACCCCCCCTGTTGTTCGCTAACCTCGCCAAAGACTGCAAGCCAATTGCTACTAAAGGCAGGCGGTACAGTGCCGGGGATAGGAGCTTTATTAAATCAGAAGTAGAAACACTCCTGAGGGAAGGGATTATCGAGGGCAGCACCAGCCCATGGCGAGCCCAAGTGGTGGTAGTGAAGACCGGCGAAAAACAGCGCCTGGTTATTGATTACAGCCAGACGATCAATCGATACACGCAATTAGACGCATACCCACTTCCCCGCATATCTGACATGGTCAACCAGATAGCACAATACCGGGTATTCGCGACGATTGATCTGAAGTCGGCATACCACCAGCTCCCCATCAGGCCTGAGGACCGCCAGTACACGGCCTTCGAGGCTGACGGTCGCCTCTACCACTTCCTCCGAGTCCCCTTCGGCGTCACCAACGGGGTCTCGGTCTTCCAAAGGGAGATGGACCGGATGGTTGACCAGAACGCGCTGCAGGCCACCTTCCCCTATCTAGACAACGTCACCATCTGCGGCCATGACCGGCATGACCACGACGCCAACCTAGAAAAATTCCTCCGTACGGCCCAACGGCTGAATCTGACATACAACAGAGAAAAATGTATGTTCCGCACCACGCGCCTCGCTATTCTTGGCTGCATGGTGGAAAACGAAGTCATCGGCCCCGACCCCGACCGAATGCGCCCCCTCCTGGAACTACCCCTCCCCCACTGCCTAAAAGCCCTGAAGAGATGCCTAGGGTTCTTCTCTTACTACGCCCAGTGGGTGCCCAACTATGCGGACAAAGCCCGGCCCCTCATCAAGTCAACCTCCTTCCCCCTGACGGCAGAGGCCCGTGCGGCCTTCACCCTCATAAAAGAGGACATTGCGAAGGCCACAATGCACGCAGTGGATGAATCCATCCCTTTCCAAGTGGAGAGCGATGCATCCAACTTCGCCCGAGCCGCAACCCTTAACCAGGCGGGGAGACCCGTGGCCTTCTTTTCACGGACCCTCCAGGGCCCCGAAATTCGACACTCCTCAGTCGAGAAGGAGGCCCAGGCGATAGTGGAGGCTGTACGGCACTGGAGGCATTACCTGGCCGGTAAACGTTTCACTCTGCTCACTGACCAACGGTCAGTAGCATTTATGTTTAACAACAGACAAAGGAAGAAAATCAAAAATGATAAGATATTGCGGTGGAGGATCGAGTTATCCACCTACAACTACGATATCTTATACCGGCCCGGGAAACTTAATGAGCCCCCAGACGCCCTATCCCATGGGACATGTGCCAACGCACAAGTCGATAGGCTACGGACCCTGCAGAATGATCTCTGCCACCCGGGGGTCACCAGGTTCTTCCATTTTATTAAAGCTCGCAACCTGCCTTACTCCATCGAGGAGGTCAGGACCATGACCAGGAACTGCCAGGTCTGCGCCGAATGCAAACCGCATTTTTATAGGCCAGACAGGGCACACCTGATTAAAGCCACCCGCCCCTTCGAACGTCTCAGCGTCGATTTCAAGGGGCCCCTTCCCTCCTCTGACCGCAACACGTACTTCCTCAATATTATTGATGAGTACTCCCGTTTCCCCTTCGCCATCCCCTGCCCGGACATGACCAGCGCCACAGTCATCAGGTGCCTCAACGACCTGTTCGCCATATTTGGCTTCCCCAATTACATCCACAGCGACAGGGGCTCGTCGTTCATGAGCGACGAGCTGCGCCAGTACCTGCTCGAGAAGGGTATAGCCACGAGCAGGACTACCAGCTACAACCCCCGGGGTAACGGACAGGTAGAGAGGGAGAACGCAACGGTGTGGAAGACTGCCATGCTCGCCCTAAAATCCAAGGGCCTCCCAATCTCCCGCTGGCAAGATGTCCTCCCCGATGCGCTCCACTCCATACGATCACTGCTCTGTACTGCCACAAGCGCCACCCCTCACGAGAAGATGTTCGTCTTCCCCAGGAAATCCACCTCGGGGACATCACTACCGCCATGGCTGACGTCTCCGGGACCCGTCCTGCTCAGGAAACACGTGAGGAGCCATAAGACGGACCCCCTGGTCGAAAAGGTTCACCTCCTCCACGCCAACCCACAGTACGCCTACGTGGCGTATCCTGACGGGCGAGTGGACACAGTCTCAATTCGAGACCTCGCACCCTCAGGTACCACCCGAAACACCATCGATCACCATCCACTACCTCCACCCACCACCACTACCCACGACGCACCACCGGGGTGTCTACCACGAACTGACGACATGCCGGTGCCATCACTACCACGAGAGGACAACACGCCAGTGCTCCGTCCCACGCGAGAAGCGGCCGCGGGCAAAGAACCGCCGCAACCGGCACCACGAAGATCATTACGGCAGACAAGACCCCCGGAGAGACTTTCGTATACGAACTTTTGAAACACTTCACCCCGCCGGACTCTTTTTTAAACGAGGGGTGAAAGTGGTAAACCACTGCTAACTCTGTACATGTCTGTGTGGTAAACCACTGTTAACTCTGTACAGGTCCGGGCATGTCTCCGCCCCTGGCTCCACCCCTAAGCCCGGGTATAAAGGTGACTCACCACCCTTCCCCCGGGAGCTCTTAGGATGGATCCACTAGCAGAGGCATGCTCCAGTTCTTAGTCAATAAAAGCCTACTTCGTATAAGTTCTACTCGTAGTCTTTGGTGTTGTTGATAGTGCATCAGAGAGCGACTGGGGGGAAGAGAGAGAGCGACTGGGGGGGAAGAGAGAGAGCGAATGGGGGGGAAGAGAGAGAGCGACTGGGGGGGAAGAGAGAGAGCGACTGGGGGGGGGAAGAGAGAGAGCGACTGGGGGGGGAAGAGAGAGAGCGACTGGGGGAAAGGGGAGGGGGGGAAAGGGGAGGGGGGGAAAGGGGAGGGGGGGAAAGGGGAGGGGGGGAAAGGGGGGGGAGGGGGGGGAGGGGGAGGGGGGGGAAAGGGGGAGGGGGGAAAGGGGGAGGGGGAGGGAGGGAAAGGGGGAGGGGGGAAAGGGGGAGGGGGGGAAAGGGGGGAGGGGGGGAGGGGGGAGGGGGGGAAGGGAGAGGGGAGGGAGGGAGGGGGGGGAGGGAGAGGGGAAGGGGAGGAAGAAGGGGAGGGAAGGGGAGGAAGAAGGGGAGGGAGGGGGGGAAGAAGGGGAGGGGGGGGAAGAAGGGGAGGGAGGGGGGGAAGATGGGGAGGGGGGGGAAGAAGGGGAGGGAGGGGGAAAGGGGAGGGGGAAAAGGGGAGGGGGAAAGGGGAGGGAGGGAAAGGGGAGGGGGAAGGGGGGAAAGGGGAGGGGGAAAGGGAAGGCAGGGGGGAAAGGGGAGGGGGAAAGGGAAGGCAGGGGGGAAAGGGGAGGGGAGGGAGGGGGAAAGGGGAGGGGAGGGGGAGAAAGGGAGGGGAGGGGGAGAGGGGGAGAAGGAGGGGGGGGAGGGGGAGAGGGAGGGGCAGACCCGCTCCCTCTGCTGGCGATGGCTCCGCTGAGCTCTGTGCCGCCCCACGCACTGACATGCCGAGCGCAGCGCCCCGGTCAGCCCCGAGGCCGGGCCTGAGGCGGCTTGAGATGGCCGATTGCGGCTGGCCGGGCCCGGTTGCCTTGGTAACCCTCCTCCCCTCTCCGCCTCCCGATCTCCGGGACCGGGCCTGAGCGGCTTGAGACGGCCGATTGCGGCTGGCGAGACCGGTTGCCGGGGTAACCCTCTCCGCTCCCCCTCCCCCCCCCGCCCCCCCCCCCCGCTAACCTGCTCGCTTCCCTCTGGCCGCGCTGTGTGGAGGTGCGCGTGCGCCGTGCAGCGCGAGCGTGAATGAAGCGCGAGGAACTTGCAGTGAGCCCAGCCAGCCTTTACCAAAATGGCTGGCCGCTGGTTCGGAATTGGACCCAACGGGCGGGGGGGGGGGGTGGCGGGTGGGGGGGTGAGGGGTGGGAGGAGCTTGCCACAAAACAATTGCCTGGGGCCCAGCATGGCTGGCAACAGACGCCCAGGCTTCGAGGCCTACCTGCAAAAACGGGGAAAGGTAGGAAAATTAATGAGATTAGATAAAAGATTCAGAAAGTAATTAACTTTTTTAAAAAACAATATGTGTTTTAAAAGCAACTTTTTTTTTTAAAGACGCAGAAAGCGGGAAAAAGAAATGAAAAGTTTGGAATCAAGATGGCGGCGACTCACCTCGGTTCAGAATGATAAGGCCTGCCCACACACGTCAACAGTCAGGTCACTGAACTGCAGGATTGGTCAATCATCACATCACTCAACTGTAGGATGGCCCGCCCGCACACACAATGAACCCGCCCCCCACTCGATGCATATGAGCGGATAATGAGAGGAATTTTGAACGTTTTTTGATACCGTCGGCACAATTTTTGTCCGACCGTCAGCACAATTTTTGTCCGAGCAAAAAGTAAATACGCCTACAAGAGTCCCCTAATGATGAGCTTTCTTTTGATATAACATATGTGTAGGTACGCTCTATAACTTTTGATTGTATAGCCAGACAGAGAGACAGACAGAGAGACAGACAGACAGACATATCCTTTTATATAGATGAACTGGCCTCCACCGCCCTCTGTGGCAGAGAATTCCACAGGTTCACCACTCTCTGGGTGCAGAAATTCCTCATCTCAGTCCTAAATGGCTTACCCCTTATCCTTAGACTATGACCCCTGGTTCTGGACTCCCCGGCCATCGGAAACATCCTTCCTCCATCTAGTCTGTCCAGGCCTGACAAAATTTTATAGGTTTCGATGAGATCCCCTCTCAATCTTCTAAACTCCAGTGAGTATAAGCCCAGTCGACACAATCTCTCCTCATACGTCATTCCTGCCATCCCAGATATTAGCCTGGTGAATCTTTGCTGCACTCCTTCCATGGCAAGAACGTCCTTCCTCAGATAAGGCGACCAAAACTGCACACAATACTCAAGATGTGGTCTCACCAAGGCCCTGTACAATTGCAGCAAGACATCCTTGTTCCTGTACTCGAACCCTCTTGCTACGAAGGCCAACATACCATTTGCCTTCTCAAATCAAGAATCAAATCAAAATCAAATCAAATCAACTTTTATTGTCATTGTTAGTGCACAAGTGCAGTACAACGAAATGTAGGCTTGCGGCTCCCGAGAGTGTACATTTAGATTAAGACATTTAAACATTCAACATACATTTGGCTTGTAATACATTAACATAAACATAACCATAATAAAGTGCATTGGCAGATGTGCAGGCTTTAGAGTTTATTTGTGAAGTTCAGTAGGATGACAGCCCTGGTAAAGAAGCTGTTCCTAAATCTGGTCGTACGGGTGCGAATGCATCTGTAGCGTCTCCCAGATGGCAGGAGGGCGAACAGACTGTGGCTGGGGTGGGTAGGGTCTTTGATGATGGACCGTGACCTCCGTAAACAGCGTTTCTGGTATATGTGCTCTATGGTCGGTAGCCGGGTGCCGGTAATGCGTTGGGCAGTTTTGACTACCCGCTGCAGGGCTTTCCGGCTGCTTAACCGCCTGCTGCACCTGCATGCTTACCTTCAGCGACTGGTGCACAAGAACACCCAGGTCTCTTTGCACTTCCCCTTCTCCCAATCTATTGCCATTCAAATAATAATCTGCCTTCCTGTTTTTGCCACCAAAGTGGATAACCTCACATTTATCCACATTATAGTGCATTTGCCATGTTTCTGCCCAATCACCCAACCTGTCCAAATCGTACTGGAGTTTCACGACATCCTCCTCACAGCACACACGCCCACCCAGCTTTGTGTCGTCTGCAAATTTGGAGATATTACATCTAGTTCCCTTGTCTAGATCATTAATATATATTGTGAATAGCTGGGGTCCAAGGACCGATCCTTGCGGTACCCCACTAGTCACTGCCTGCCACTCGAAAAACGACCCGTTTATTCCAACTCTTTGCTTTCTATCCGCCAACCAGTTCTCTATCCAAGTCAATACTTTGCCCCCAATCCCATGTACCTTAATTTTGCACGTTAATCTCTTATGCGGGACTTTATCGAAAGCCTTTTGAAAGTCCAAATACACCACATCCACTGGTTCTCCCTTATCTATTTTACCAGTTACATCCTCAAAAAATTCCAGTAGATTAGTCAAGCACGATTTACCTTTTGTAAATCCATGTTGACTTTGTCCGACCCTGTCACTGTTTTCCAAGTGCCCTGCTATTACATCTTTTATAATGGACTCTAACATTTTCCCCACTACCGATGTCAGGCTTACCGGTCTATAATTCCCCGCTTTTTCTCTACCACCTTTTTTGAATAGTGGGGTAACATTAGCTACCCTCCAATCCATGGGTACTGTTCCAGAGTCTATCGAGTTCTGGAAGATGACCAGCAATGCATCTACTATTTCTAGAGCCACTTCCTTAAGTACCCTAGGATATAGATTATCAGGCCCTGGGGATTTATCGGCCTTCAGTCCCATCAATTTTCCTAACACCATTTCCCTACAAATACTGATTTCTTTCAGTTCCACCCTTTCATCAGACCCTATGTTCCCAGGCATCTCTGGGAGGTTATTTGTGTCCTCCTTTGTGAATACAGTCCCAAAATATGTATTTAGAACATAACATACAAAATAGGAGCAGGAGTAGGCCATTCGACCCCTCGAGCCTGCTCTGCCATTCTAAGATCATGGTTTATCTATTACCTCAATGCCACTTTCCTGCACTATCCCCATAGCCCTTGATTCCCTTAATATCCAAAGATCTGTCAATCTCTGTCTTGAATATACTCAACAACTGAGCCTCCACAGCTCTCTGGGGTAGAGAATTCCAAAGATTCACCACCCTCAGTGAATAAATGTCTCCTCAGCTCAGTCCTAAATGGCCGACCCCTTATTCCAAGACTGTGACCCCTGGTTCTAAACTCCCCAGCCAGGGGAAACAATCCTCCCAGCATCTATCCTATCAAGCCCTGTAAGAATTTTGTATGTTTCAATGAGATCACCTCTCATTCTTCTAAACTCTAGAGAATATAGGCCAAGTCTATTCAGTCTCTCCTCATAGGACAATCCGCACATCCCAGGAATCACTCTGGTGAATCTTTGTTGCACTCCCTTTATGGCAAGTATATCCTTCTTTAGGTAAGGAGACCAAAACTGTACACAATACTCCAGGTGTGGTCTCACCAGGGCCCTGCATAATTGCAGTAAGACTTCTTTACTCTTATACTCAAATCCTCTTGTAATAAAGGCCTTCCCATTTGCTTTCCTAAGTGCTTGCTGTAACTTTGTGATTTGTGTACAAGGACACCCAGGTCCCTCTGAACACCAATATTTCCCAATCTCTCACCATTTAAAAGATGCTCTGCTTTTCTATTTTCCTACCAAAGTGAATAACTTCATATTATATTCCATTTGCCATATTCTTGCCCACTCACTTGTCCCCTTGAAGCCTCTTTGCATCCTCTTTACAACTTACATGCCACCTAGCTTGCATCATCAGCAAACTTGGATAGATTACATTTGGTCCAGTCATCCAAATCATTGATATAGATTATGAATAGCCGAGGCCCTAGCACAGATCCTTGCAGTATTTCACTAGTTACAGCCTGCCAACCCCAAAATGACCCATTTATTCCTACTCTGTTTTCTGTCTGTTAACCAATCCTCAATCCATGCTAGTATATTGCCCCCAATCCCATGAGCCCTAATTTTGTTCAATAACCTCTTGTGTGGCACCTTATCAAATGCCTTCCGAAAATCCAAATACACATCCACTGGTTCCCCCATATCTATTCTGCTAGTTACAACCTCAAAAAACTAAGATTTGTCAAACATGATTTCCCTTTCATAAATCCATGTTGACTCTGCCCAATCCTATTATTTTCTAAGTGCCCGGTTACCATGTCCTTAATAATAGATTCTAGTATTTTCCCTACTACTGCTGATATCAGGCTAACTGGTCTGTAGTTCCCCGTTTTCTCTGTCCCTCCTTTCTTAAAAATATAGTGGGGTTATATTTGTGACCTTCCAATCTGCAGGAACCATTCTAGAATCTATGGCATTTTTGAAGATGACAACCAATGCATCCACTATCTCTATAGCCACCTCTTTCAAAACCCTAGGATGTAGACCATCAGCTTTCAGTCCCATTAATTTCTCCAGTACTATTTTTTTTTAAACTAATAATTTCTTTCAGTTCCTCATTCTCGTTAGACCCTTGGTTCTCCACTATTTCCGGGAGGTTTTTTCCATCTTCTTCCATTAAGACAGACACAAAGTATTTGTTTAATTTCCCTGCCATTTCCTTATTCCCCATTATAATTTCTCCTGTCTCAGCCTGCAAGGGACCCACATTTACTTTCACTAATCTTTTCCTTTTTACATACCTATAGAAGCTTTTACAGTCTGTTTTTATGTCTCTCGCTAGTTTACTTTCATTTCCCCTTTCTTTATCAATTTCTTGGTCCTCCTTTGCAGAATTCTAAAATCCTCCCAATACCCAGGCTTACTACTCTTTTTGGCAACAGTATAAGCCTCGTCCTTTGATCTAATACTATCTTTAACTTCTCTTGTTAGCCACGGTTGGACCACTTTTTCTGTGGGGTTTTTGTGCCTTAAAAAGGAATGTATTTGTGGTGTTAAAGTTGTGCAAACTGACATTGCCTTCCACATCACAAAATTAAAATTCTTGGTTATTTTGAACATAGTTTTAATAGACATTTGCAAAAATCTTGTACTTCCTAGTCTATTGACACAGGAAAATTAGTTAATTATGGTTTACATAACTCAGCATTACTTAGCATGTGGCTAGATTTAAAAATCAAACTATGAAGTGAAGACTATTACAAGAAGCTTACTCAAGTTTTCAGGTGTCCTTGGAAGCTCGGTTTGTGCAGTAAAGGGATTATTCGCCAGCGAGACAAGTATGTCTTCCCGGGTCAGATCTTGCTTTTGGGATACTCCAGGTGAATCTTTGGTGATAGTATCTGGTACCTGTAGAAGGAAAGGAAATCATTCACCATTTCTTTGTTCCCCATTATAAATTTCCCTGATTCTGACTGCAAGGGACCTACGCTTGACTTTACCAATCTTCTTCTCTTCACAATATCTATAAAAGCTTTTACAGTCAGTTTTTATGTTCCCTGCAAGCTTACTCTCATATTCTATTTTCCCCTTCTTAATTAATCCCTTTGTCCTCCTTTGTTGAATCCTAAACTGCTCCCAATCCTCAGGATTATTGCTTTTTCTGGCCAATTTATATGTCCTCTCCTTGGATGTTATGCTATCCCTAATTTCCCTTGTTAGCCATGGTTGAGTCACCTTTTTTGTTTTATTTTTATGCCAAACTGGGATGAACAAATTGTGTAGTTCATCCATTCGGTCTTTGAATGTTTGCAATTGCCTATCCACCGTCAACCCTTTGAGTGACATTCCCCAATCAATCCTACCCAACTCGCGCCTCAGACCATCGTAGTTTCCTTTATTTAAATTTATTTAGGACCCTAGTCTCTGAGTCAACTACTTCATTCTCCATCTTAATGAAGAATTCGATCATATTATGATCGCTCCGACCCAAGGGGCCTCGTACAACAAGATTGCTAATTAATCCTTTCTCGTTACATAATACCCAGTCTAAGATGGCCTGATCTCTGGATGGTTCCTCGACATATTGGTCCAGGAAACCATCCCGTAAACACTCCAGGAATTCCTCCTCCACAGTATTGTTACTAATTTGGTTAGCCCAATCTATATGTAGATTAAAGTCACCCATGATGACTGCTGTGCCCTTATTGCACGCTTCTTTAATTTCCCTTTTAATGCCATCCCCAACCTCTGCATTACTGTTTGGAGGTCTATATACCACTCCTACTAACGTTTTCTGCCCCTTAGTATTTCTCAATTCTACCTATACAGATTCCACATCATCAGAGTTAATATCCTTCCTTACAATTGTGTTAATCCCTTCTTTAACCAGTAATGCTACCCCACCTCCCTTTCCTTTTTGCCTATCTTTCCTGAATATCGAATACCCCTGGATGTTGAGTTCCCAGCCTTGGCCATCCTTGAGCCACGTTTCCGTAATCCCAACCAAATCATGTTCGTTTACCTCTATTTGCGCAGCCAATTCATCCACCTTATTACGAATGCTCCTCGCATTAAGACACAAAGCCTTCAGGCTTGTCTTTTTAATGCTCTTAGACCTATTAGAATTATTATTTACTGTGGCCATGTTTGATTTAAACCATTGATTTCTCTGACTGCCACTTTTGTTTTTCTCCTTCCTATCTTTTGCTTTTATCCTCGTTTCCCTTTCCTCTGTCTCCCTGCTCAGGTTCCCAACTCCCTGCCATTTTAGTTTAAACCCTCCCCCAGAGTACTAGCAAACACTCCCCCTCGGACATCGGTTCCAGTCCTGCCCAGGTGCAAACCGTCTGGTTTGAACTGGTCCCACCTCCCCCAGAACCAGTTCCAATGTCCCAGGAACTTGAATCCCTCCCCCTTGCACCATTCCTCTAGCCACGTATTCATCTGAAATATCCTTCTATTTCTACTCTGACTAGCACGTGGCACTGGTAGCAATCCTGAGATTACTACCTTTGAGGTCCTATTTTTTAAATTTACCTCCTAACTCCCTATATTCCGCTTTTAGGACCTCATCCTGCTTTTTACCTATATCGTTGGTGCCTATATGCACCACGACAACTGGCTGTTCACCCTCCCCTTCCAAGATGTTCTGCAGCCGCTCTGAGACATCCTTGACCCTTGCACCAAGGAGGCAACACACCATCCTGGAGTCTCGTTTGCGGCCGCAGAAACGCCTATCTATTCCCCTTACAATAGAATCCCCTATTACTATAGCTCTACCCCTCTTTTTCCTCCCGTCCTGTGCAGCAGAACTACCCCTGGTGCCAGGAAGTTGGCTGCTGCTGCTTTCCTCTGATAAGCCATCCCCCCCAACAGTACTCAAAGTGGTGTATCTGTTTGAGAGGGGGATGTCGACAGGGCACCCCTGCACTACCTGCCTGCGCCTAGCACTCTGCCTGTTGGACACCCCTTCCCTTTCTGCCTGTCCAACTTCTACCTGCGGTGTGTCCAACTCCGTAAACGTGCTATTCACGATGTCCCGAGCATCGTGAACGCTCCAGTATGCATCCAATCGCAGCTCCAGTGCCCCAATGCGGTCTGTCAGTAGCTGCAGCTGGATGCACTTCCTGCACATGTAGTTGTCAGGGACACAGGAAGTGTCCCTGAGTTCCCACATATCGCAGGAGGAGCATACCACGTGGCCGGGCTGTCCTGCCATGACTTACCCTTTAATTACTTGCACTTAAATTAAATCAATCAATCCCACTAATTACACTGCAGTTAAATGGCTTACCAAAAGAGTACACCAGAGAGACCTTAGTAACTATAAACCACAGAGTTTAAGTTTAGAAAGAGAGAAATACTCACCAACTAATCACTTACCTGCTTTCTGGTGACGTCACACTTCAATTACTTTTTACTTCTCTCCCTCCCTCTGAGCTCAGAGACTGGAACACCTTACCTGGTCTCGGAGCTGTTTATCAACTTGCCGCCACTCAGCCTCGTTCCCTTGCCGGTCCGTCTGCCTGCCTCCGCTGCTCTGAGGCCTCACCTGGTCTCGGGTCCATGAGCTTCTTGCATTTGTTGTTGGAGGTGAGGGTGGAGGGGCAAGGGAGCGGGGTTTCAGAAGACAGTTTGTAGTGAAGAAGAGAAGCCAGGGGTTACCTTTGCATTCCAGGATGATCCTGGAATAGTGAGCAGTTTTAGCAGAGGAGAACAGGGCCTGATAGTGCTTTATGTGGTCCAGCCAGATCTGGCGATGAATGGCTAAATCAGTTGTCCACCATAAACAGTCAAGTCTGCGTCCCTTGGATTTAAGTGAGCGCAGATGGGGGCCATACCAGAGGATCGACCAGGATAACAGAGAGTGAGGGTTTTACTGGGGACAAGGGCATCAAAGGTGGTGGTGAGGGTGTGATTTAGCAGATCGGTAGCTGCAGAAATATCGAGACGAAGGGTGCACCAAAGGCTAGATACAGGAAACTTTGTGCTATCCGGCACCCATGGGACCGAGCTACTGCCGTTTTTTTAAAAGCTCCGGATAGACCAGCGTCAATGTTATCAGATAGGAGCTTTTCATCGCAGTATCTGACTGATATACCTATCAATTCGTCCAATAAAAAGCGACGAGTTAGGAACGTAACTAAAGGTTTTTATTGACTAAATAACAGAGCCCACCCTCGTGGGTGATCGGGTCCAACAAGGAGGAATACCAGCCAGTCGACTACCTTTATACCTGGGCAGGTAGGTGGAGCCATGGGCGGAGTCGGAGGTGGTCAGCCCAGGTATAACAGCGCGACAAGAGGCGACCTCGTATCGTGATACAACAGTGATAACGGTGATAACAATACAACAGTGATAACTATAGTGTAACGATAAAAGTGGTTTACCACATTCACCCCTTGTTTAGATTTGAGTCCGGCGGGGTGAAGTGTACTACCAGTTCTGGTATGTCAGCCTGTCCGGAGGCCTCGTAAGCCTCTCCGATCGTCGCAGCGGCGGTGCTGCATTATCCGGTGTTAGTGCTGGTGTCTGCGTGGTCGGCGAAGGCTCGTGGGGTTCCGGCATGCCGTCTACCTGGGCTGGAATTGGGGGGGTGGTGGGGGGGTTAAAGGTGGTGTCTCCGGAGTGCCCGAGGGTGCGAGGTCTCGTAAGGAGACAGTGTCCTCCCGCCCGTCTGGGTAAGCCACGTAGGCGTACTGGGGGTTGGCGTGCAGGAGGTTCACCCTTTCGACCAGGGGGTCTGTTTTATGGGCCCTCACGTGCTTTCGCAGCAAGACGGGCCCCGGAGAGGTCAGCCAGGTTGGTAGAGTGGTTCCCGTAGTCGACTTCCTGGGGAAAACAAACATTCGTTCATGGGGGGTGGCGTTAACGGCAGTGCAAAGTAGTGACCGGATGGAGTGCAGCGCTGTCGGGAGGACTTCCTGCCAGCGGGAGGTTGGGAGGCCCTTAGACTTTAAGGCTAAGAGGACGGCCTTCCATACCGTCGCGTTCTCTCTTTCCACCTGGCCGTTCCCTTGGGGGTTGTAGCTGGTGGTCCTACTTGCTGCAATACCTCTCGCTAGTAGGAACTGACGGAGTTCCTCGCTCATGAAAGAGGAGCCCCGGTCACTATGTATATAGTTTGGGAACCCGAACAAGGCGAAGAGGTCGTTCAGGCATTTAATGACCGTGGTACTGGTCATGTCTGGGCAGGGGAAGGCAAAGGGGAAACGGGAGTACTCATCAACAATGTTGAGGAAGTACACATTACGGTCAGAGGACGGGAGGGGCCCCTTAAAGTCGATGCTCAGGCGCTCGAAGGGGCGGGTGGCCTTGATCAGGCTTGCTCTGTCCGGCCTAAAGAAGTGCGGTTTGCACTCGGCGCAGGTCTGGCAGTTCCTGGTTATGGTCCTGACCTCCTCGATGGAGTAGGGCAGGTTGCGGGCCTTAATGAAGTGGTAAAGTCTGGTGACCCCGGGGTGGCAGAGGTCGTTGTGGAGGGTCTGAAGTCTATCACTTTGCGCGCTGGCGCATGTAATTCGTGACAGAGCATCGGGGGGTTCGTTCAGCTTACCTGGCCGGTACAAGATATCATAATCGTAGGTGGAGAGCTCGATTCTCCACCTCAAGATCTTGTCATTCTTGATTTTGCCCCTCAGCTTGTTATTAAACATAAAAGCGACCGAACGTTGGTCGGTAAGGAGGGTAAATCGTTTGCCTGCCAGGTAGTGCCTCCAGCGTCGTACCGCCTCCACAATCGCCTGGGCCTCCTTCTCGACCGACGAGTGTCGGATCTCAGGGCCCTGTAGGGTCCTTGAGAAGAAGGCCACCGGTCTCCCCTCCTGGTTAAGGGTGGCGGCTAGGGCGAAGTCGGATGCATCGCTCTCGACTTGGAAGGGGATGGACTCATCCACTGCGTGCATAGTGGCCTTGGCAATGTCTCCCTTAATGAGGGAGAAGGCTGCGCACGCTTCCTCCGTAAGGGGGAAGGATGTGGACTTCATGAGGGGTCTGGCTTTGTCCGCATAATTGGGCACCCATTGGGCATAGTAGGCGAAGAGCCCCAGGGTTCTCTTAAGTGCCTTAGGGCAGTGGGGGAGGGGTAGCTCCATGAGGGGGCGCATTCTTTCGGGGTCGGGGCCGATGAGTCCGTTCTCTACTACACAGCCAAGGATGGCAAGGCGCGAGGTGTTAAACACACATTTCTCCTTATTGTAGGTGAGGTTCAGCCGTTGGGCTGTACGGAGGAATTTCTCCAGATTCACGTCGTGGTCCTGCCGGTCGCGGCCGCAGATGGTGACGTTATCTAGGTAGGGGAATGTGGCCTGCAGTCCGTTCTGGTCAACCATCCGGTCCATCTCCCTTTGGAAGACCGAGACCCCGTTGGTGACACCGAAGGGGACCCTAAGGAAGTGGTATAGGCGCCCATTCGCCTCGAAGGCGGTGTACTGGCGGTCCTCGGGGTGGATAGGGAGTTGGTGGTAGGCCGACTTAAGGTCGATGGTCGAGAATACGCGGTATTGTGCAATCTGATTGACCATGTCAGATATGCGGGGAAGGGGGTATGCGTCCAGCTGGGTGTATCTGTTTATGGTCTGGCTGTAGTCGATGACTAGGCGATTTTTATCGCCGGTCTTAACGACCACGACCTGGGCACGCCAGGGGCTGTTGCTCCCCTCGATGATGCCCTCCTTCAGGAGACGCTGCACCTCAGAGCTAATGAAAGCTCTGTCCCCAGCGCTGTACCGCCTGCTCTTGGTAGCGACGGGTTTGCAGTCGGGGGTGAGGTTAGCGAACAGGGAAGGTGGCGGCACCTTGAGGGTGGATAGGCTGCAGGTGTTACGCGGTGGGCGGTTTAACCTTCGCTGGTTGTCGACTGTGAGTGGGGGGAGGGGTCCACCGTATGCTAGGGTTACACTTTGGAGGTGGGATTGGAAGTCCAGCCCTAGTAGGACGGCAGCGCAGAGCTGGGGGAGGACGAGGAGTTTAAAGTTTTTATACTCTGTACCCTTAACCGACAAGGTCACAGCACAGTAGCCGCTAATGTCCGTGGCGTGGGACCTCGATGCCATCGAGATTCGGTTGCGCGTTGGCAGGACAGGGAGGGAGTAGTGGCTCACCGTGTCTGGGTGGATGAAGCTCTCCGTGCTTCCGCTGTCGAACAGGCAGGTCGTGGCGTGGCCGTTTACTTTGATGTCCATCATCGACTTGGACAGGTGGTGTGGGCGGGCTTGATCCAGAGTGACGGAGGCTAGCGTGTAGGTAAGCGAGTCGTTGTCGTCTGCGGGCGAGGCGGTCGTCGGGTCCGGGGGCCCGGTGGCAGTCGGGCGTGGTGGGTAAAATGGCGTCTCCCACGAGGTAGGACAAAATGGCGGAGAAGATGGCTGCCCCCATAACTCACATGAGGCACTATTGGGGTCGGTTGCCTTGATCAAAGATGGCCGCCCCCATGACTCACGTGTGGGGATACTGGCCTCAGTTGCCGTGAAAGAAGATGGCCGCCCCCACAGTTCGCATGAGGCACTGCTGGCCTCTGAAGATCCGCTCCTGCAGGCCTTAGAGAAATGGCCTTTCTTCCTGCAGGTTGTGCAGGTAGAGTTCCTGGCTGGGCAGCGCGACCTCGGGTGCTTCTCCTGGCCGCAAAAGAAGCAGCCGGCGGCCCGATCGCGGGTGCCCGATGTCGGAGCCGGTACCGGGGGTGGCGGGCCCGGTCGGGTCCGGGACGCCGACGCTGAGGTAGGTCCCGGGGGCGGCGCTGCGAAGGGTATTGCGGTAGGGGTCGGGGTAGGTCCCGGGGGCGGCGCTGCGAAGGGTATTGCGGTAGGGGTCGGGCCCGAGTCCCAGGGTCGCGAGCAGTACCTGGAAAACGCCTCCTGGTCCTGATGGGCCACCTCCAGGGAGAGAGCGAGGGCTTCAGCTTTGTCCAGGTCGAGGTCTTTAGCTTCAAGCAGTCTTTGCCGTGAGTAGTCGGACCGTAGGCCTTTCACAAAGGCATCGCGGATATTATCTTCCGTATTTTCAACAGCCGTCACCGCTTTAAAGTCACAGTTCCTGCCGAGTGCTCTTAGCGCCCGTAAAAATTCAGCTACAGACTCTCCTGGCTGTTGCGGGCGGGATCTTAGGAGGTGCCTGGTGTACATGTAATTTACCGGGCTGCGGTACTGCTGTTTCAGTAGGTTGATAGCGGCCTCGTACGTAGTCGTGTCCTGGATGAGTGCGTATACTCTCGGGCTCGCTTGGGCGTTCAGAAGTCTTAGTTTGGATCTCTGCGGGGCGCCGGATTCTTCCAGGTAGGATTCGAAGCAGTCCAGCCAGTGTTTGAAGTTGAGGGCTGCGTTTGCTGCCTGTGGGTTTAGATCCAGGTACGGTGGTTTGAGGGCTTGCAGCCAAGCCGGCTGGTGTGGCTGTGCTTCTGGGAGGGCTTCTGGCTGGCCAGTAGTAGACATCTTTAAAATTTAGTCAATAAAATTGATATACCTATCAATTCGTCCAATAAAAAGCGACGAGTTAGGAACGTAACTAAAGGTTTTTATTGACTAAATAACAGAGCCCACCCTCGTGGGTGATCGGGTCCAACAAGGAGGAATACCAGCCAGTCGACTACCTTTATACCTGGGCAGGTAGGTGGAGCCATGGGCGGAGTCGGAGGTGGTCAGCCCAGGTATAACAGCGCGACAAGAGGCGACCTCGTATCGTGATACAACAGTGATAACGGTGATAACAATACAACAGTGATAACTATAGTGTAACGATAAAAGTGGTTTACCACACTGACCACAAACACTGTTGCTCAGCAACAGCTTGTAAACGCTCGGCCCGTGGCTTAGAAGCGTCTCTGAAGCAGTTGCTAAGATACAGAGACGCTTTCTAGAGCCTGCCGTGTCTGACCACAAACACTGTTGCTCAGCAACAGCTTGTAAACACTCGGCCCAGTAGCTTGGAAGCGTCTCTGAAGCTGTTGCTAAGCGACAAAGACGCTTTCCAGAGCCTGCCTGTGAAAAGAATGCTAGGAGAAAAAAAAAACACCTAACCAAAACGGCTGCTGATTTCTGCCGTTAGATCAAAGTTGCCGGATATTCAACGTCTGGATAGCACAAAGTTTCCTGTAGTTGGGAGTTTGAAAGCGCCGTTGTAAGTGACTTGGGGGAGAGTTTTTTCAGGGACGGAAACAGAAGGAAGTGGGGTTGGAAGGAGGATGTGAGTGGAGAGGGATACAAGGATGTGATCAGGAACGGCCTTATCTACAATTGGGACAATGGGAATAGAGAGGCCCCGTGAGATGGCAAGGCCTAGGGGTTGGCTTTGAATATGAGTAAGGGAGTTTATATGGAGGGAGATATTAAGGAAGGATAGCAGGGCAGTGAACTCAGAGGAGGGAGAGCATGATGAGTAATGTTCCCCTTCATTTTCTTGGGTGCGCGGTCCCTTTAACGGGCTCCGTGGCCCATTCAAAATTTTGCGCATGGGCAAAACTTCACATTTGAAAAGCCGCAGACAGCTGCGCGGCTGCACAGCTTAGAGGGAACATTGATGATGAGTTGAGATGGAAGTTGAAATCACCGAGGATGAGAAGTCACTCAGTGTAGAGGCTGAGGGAGGAAAGTAGTGAAGATATCTCAGTGAGAAGCTTGGCGTGATACTTGGGTGGGCGGTAGAGAACGAGGATATTAAAGGAAAGGGGTGGAATAAGGTCAGATGCTCAAAGGAGCAGAAGGTGCCAGAGGCGTAGGGGGACAGACCAAGGTATGATTTGGTGATAAGAGCCACACCGCCACTGCAACAGTCTAGGCGGGGCAGGTAGTGTCGAAATCTCGACTCCGAGTAAGACTCTAAAACACAAGCAGTACCGTCAGATTGTTAGTTTAATTTTTACTTGCACAAGGAGAGAGCTGCCTGGACAAAGGCTAGGCCAACATCTCTAAAGGACATCAGCGAATGCAGCATATTTATACACTCAAACAAGCAAGCGTTCCATAAATCACGTGTAATGGTATTGTATCATTTTAAACAAATTGCACAAGGACAATCAAAAGGTCAGCAGGACAGAAATATCTCCAGACAAGGTTAGTTAATCATATATTCTGTCAGGAGGTTCTGTCTGAATCTTGTTACCAAGATGATTTACTTACTCATGTCTGATCATCTTGTTACCAGGATGATTAGCTTACTCAATAGTTTTGCTTCTTTGTCTAGCGACAATCATTAATAGTTTATCTATTCTATAGCCTTATGCCTCCCTTGTGCTAGTGAGTCAATTATAGCTGTTATCACATCCTCAATGTGGGTGGGTATTGTGAAAGATCTCTTGGTCCTGGACACGTTGTGACATATTTACTTTTTCTTGCTTTAGCTACAACCTAAGCAAGTTTGTGCTTTTACTTGGCCATTTTATTCTACCCAGCATGCTAAGTATAATGTCAATTTCCACAGTATCACCAAGTGACGAGGCTTCCGTCAGGGGAAAGGTGTCATCACCTGTGTCAAGTTTCCGTCAAGGTCATGATGTCAATGCAATCATCCACACAAGTGAGCGGGCACTCTGAAGGGAGATGTGGTGTGGGTGGTGATAGTTGATCCACTGGCAGAGTCTACATGGTTGGCAGGGGGCGGGGTGAGCAGTACGGGAAGATGGATGTTGGCGCAAAACCACAAGCAAAGATGCTCAATGACAGGAACCAACCTTTATTCTCAACTACAGGGGACCCAACCTTTATACTCAACTACAGGGACCCAACCTTTATACTCAACTACAGGGGAACTAACCTTTTATACTCAACTACAGGGGACCCAACCTTTATACTCAACTACAGGGGAACTAACCTTTATACTCAACTACAGGGGAACCAACCTTTATACTCAACTACAGGGGACCCAACCTTTATACTCAACTACAGGGGACCCAACCTTTATACTCAACTACACAACCCAACCTTTATACTCAACTACAGGGGACCCAACCTTTATACTCAACTACAGGGGACCTAACCTTTATACTCAACTACACGACCCGACCTTTATACTCAACTACACGACCCAACCTTTATACTCAACTACACGACCCGACCTTTATACTCAACTACAGGGGACCCAACCTTTATCCTCAACAGGGCCTCGGTTTAACGTCTCATCCAAAAGACCACCTCTGACAGTGCACCACTCCCTCAGTACTGCACTGGAGTGTCAGCCATAATCCTTCTGACTCATGCAATAGCGCTACCAACTGAGCCACTGCTGACTTAGAAGGCCATTCAGGAGAGAAGTTAGGAAACACTTCTTCACGCAAAGGGTGATAGAAGTGTGGAAGTTTGTTCCACAAAAAGCAGTAGATGCTAGCTCAATTATTAATTTTAAATCTGAAATCGATCGATGTTTTTGCTAGCTAAGGGTGTAAAGGGATATGGAGCCAAGGCAGGTGGATGGAGTTAAGATACTAATCAGTCATTGAATGGCAAAACAAGCTTGAGGGATTGAACAGCTTCATGAGTGTCAGCTATGGCTTAGTGGGTAGCACTCTCGCCTTTGAGTCAGGTTGTGGGTCAAGTCCCACTCCAGGGACTTGAGCACAAAAAATCTAGGCTGACACTCCAATGCAGTACTGAGGGAGTGCAGCACAGTTGGAGGTGCTTTCTTTCGGATGAGATGTTAAACTGTCTGCACTCTCAGGTGGATGTAGAAGATCCCATGGCCGCTATTTTGAAGAATAGGGGAGTTATCCCCATGTCCTGGCCAATATTTATCCCTCAACCAACATCACTAAAACAGATTATCTGGTCATTTATCACATGGCTGCTTGTGGGATCTCACTGTGCGTAAATTGGCTGCTGCGTTTCCTATATAGGTAGACTCTACCTTATCCGCACTTCCAAAAACCTCTGAAAACCTAGTTTTTTCGTGGAGCGTCTCGGTATTTCCAGTGTAGTTGTAGGGTAAACCGAGAATCTCGTAAGGTAAAAGGAGGTGCGAAGGGCTGGAACCGTGAGGTAAGTGCTTTTATTGCACTGCTTGTGGGCAAGGAGGAGCAGAAGTGTTTTCCTCAGGCTCAACAAGCTTCCCGACCCTCCCCACCCACCCCCCCGATTCTCCCCACCCACCCGCCCCCCCCCCGATTCTCCCCACCCACCGCCCCCCCCGATTCTCCCCACCCACCACCCCCCCGATTCTCCCCACCCACCGCCCCCCCGATTCTCCCCACCCACCGCCCCCCCGATTCTCCCCACCCACCGCCCCCCCGATTCTCCCCACCCACCGCCCCCCCCCGATTCTCCCCACCCGCCCCCCCCCGATTCTCCCCCCCCGCCCCCCCCCGATTCTCCCCCCCCGCCCCCCCCCGATTCTCCCCACCCGCCCCCCCCCGATTCTCCCCACCCGCCCCCCCCCCGATTCTCCCCCCCCGCCCCCCCCCGATTCTCCCCACCCGCCCCCCCCCCCCGATTCTCCCCACCCGCCCCCCCCCGATTCTCCCCACCCGCCCCCCCCCCGATTCTCCCCACCCGCCCCCCCCCGATTCTCCCCACCCGCCCCCCCCCGATTCTCCCCACCCGCCCCCCCCGATTCTCCCCACCCGCCCCCCCCCCGATTCTCCCCACCCGCCCCCCCCCCGATTCTCCCCCCCGCCCCCCCCCCGATTCTCCCCACCCGCCCCCCCCCGATTCTCCCCACCCGCCCCCCCCCCCGATTCTCCCCACCCGCCCCCCCCGATTCTCCCCCCCCGCTCCCCCCCCGATTCTCCCCCCCCGCCCCCCCCCGATTCTCCCCACCCGCCCCCCCCCGATTCTCCCCCCCGCCCCCCCCGATTCTCCCCACCCGCCCCCCCCCCGATTCTCCCCACCCGCCCCCCCCCGATTCTCCCCACCCGCCCCCCCCCGATTCTCCCCACCCGCCCCCCCCGATTCTCCCCCCCCGCTTCTCCCCACCCCCCGATTCTCCCCACCCTCACGATGTCCGACTCCCCCCGACTCGCCCCCCCCGATTCGCCCCACCCTCACCCCCCCCCCGATTCGCCCCACCCTCACCCCCCCCCCGATTCGCCCCACCCTCACCCCCCCCCCGATTCGCCCCACCCTCACCCCCCCCCGATTCGCCCCACCCTCACCCCCCCCACCCTCACCCCCCCCCGATTCGCCCCACCCTCACCCCCCCCCGATTCGCCCCACCCTCACCCCCCCCGATTCGCCCCACCCTCACCCCCCCCGATTCGCCCCACCCTCACCCCCCCCCGATTCGCCCCACCCTCACCCCCCCCCCGATTCGCCCCACCCTCACCCCCCCCCGATTCGCCCCACCCTCACCCCCCCCGATTCGCCCCACCCTCACCCCCCCCGATTCGCCCCACCCTCACCCCCCCCGATTCGCCCCACCCTCACCCCCCCCGATTCGCCCCACCCTCACCCCCCCCGATTCGC
This sequence comes from Somniosus microcephalus, assembly GCF_052327205.1. Lineage (NCBI taxonomy): Eukaryota > Metazoa > Chordata > Chondrichthyes > Squaliformes > Somniosidae > Somniosus > Somniosus microcephalus. Next base: position 244,992,419 of record NC_140987.1, read on the forward strand.
CCCACCCTCACCCCCCCCCGATTCGCCCCACCCTCACCCCCCCCCGATTCGCCCCACCCTCACCCCCCCCCGATTCGCCCCACCCTCACCCCCCCCCGATTCGCCCCACCCTCACCCCCCCCCGATTCGCCCCCCCCTCACCCCCCCCGATTCGCCCCACCCTCACCCCCCCCCGATTCGCCCCACCCTCACCCCCCCCCCGATTCGCCCCACCCTCACCCCCCCCCCGATTCGCCCCACCCTCACCCCCCCCCGATTCGCCCCACCCTCACCCCCCCGATTCGCCCCACCCTCACCCCCCCGATTCGCCCCACCCTCACCCCCCCCCGATTCGCCCCACCCTCACCCCCCCCCGATTCGCCCCACCCTCACCCCCCCCCGATTCGCCCCACCCTCACCCCCCCCCGATTCGCCCCACCCTCACCCCCCCCCCGATTCGCCCCACCCTCACCCCCCCCCGATTCGCCCCACCCTCACCCCCCCCGATTCGTCCCACCCTCACCCCCCCCGATTCGCCCCACCCTCACCCCCCCCGATTCGTCCCACCCTCACCCCCCCCGATTCGCCCCACCCTCACCCCCCCGATTCGCCCCACCCTCACCCCCCCCCGATTCGCCCCACCCTCACCCCCCCCCGATTCGCCCCACCCTCACCCCCCCCCCGATTCGCCCCACCCTCACCCCCCCCCGATTCGCCCCACCCTCACCCCCCCCCGATTCGCCCCACCCTCACACCCCCCCGATTCGCCCCACCCTCACCCCCCCCGATTCGCCCCACCCTCACCCCCCCCGATTCGCCCCACCCTCACCCCCCCCGATTCGCCCCACCCTCACCCCCCCCGATTCGCCCCACCCTCACCCCCCCCCGATTCGCCCCACCCTCACCCCCCCCCCGATTCGCCCCACCCTCACCCCCCCCCCGATTCGCCCCACCCTCACCCCCCCCCCGATTCGCCCCACCCTCACCCCCCCCCGATTCGCCCCACCCTCACCCCCCCCCGATTCGCCCCACCCTCACCCCCCCCCGATTCGCCCCACCCTCACCCCCCCCCCGATTCGCCCCACCCTCACCCCCCCCCGATTCGCCCCACCCTCACCCCCCCCCCCGATTCGCCCCACCCTCACCCCCCCCCGATTCGCCCCACCCTCACCCCCCCCCCGATTCGCCCCACCCTCACCCCCCCCCCCGATTCGCCCCACCCTCACCCCCCCCCCCGATTCGCCCCACCCTCACCCCCCCCCGATTCGCCCCACCCTCACCCCCCCCCGATTCGCCCCACCCTCACCCCCCCCCGATTCGCCCCACCCTCACCCCCCCCCGATTCGCCCCACCCTCACCCCCCCCGATTCGCCCCACCCTCACCCCCCCCGATTCGCCCCACCCTCACCCCCCCCGATTCGCCCCACCCTCACCCCCCCCGATTCGCCCCACCCTCACCCCCCCCGATTCGCCCCACCCTCACCCCCCCCGATTCGCCCCACCCTCACCCCCCCCGATTCGCCCCACCCTCACCCCCCCCGATTCGCCCCACCCTCACCCCCCCCGATTCGCCCCACCCTCACCCCCCCCGATTCGCCCCACCCTCACCCCCCCCGATTCGCCCCACCCTCACCCCCCCCGATTCGCCCCACCCTCACCCCCCCCGATTCGCCCCACCCTCACCCCCCCCGATTCGCCCCACCCTCACCCCCCCCGATTCGCCCCACCCTCACCCCCCCGATTCGCCCCACCCTCACCCCCCCCGATTCGCCCCACCCTCACCCCCCCCGATTCGCCCCACCCTCACCCCCCCCGATTCGCCCCACCCTCACCCCCCCCGATTCGCCCCACCCTCACCCCCCCCGATTCGCCCCACCCTCACCCCCCCCGATTCGCCCCACCCTCACCCCCCCCGATTCGCCCCACCCTCACCCCCCCCGATTCGCCCCACCCTCACCCCCCCCGATTCGCCCCACCCTCACCCCCCCCGATTCGCCCCACCCTCACCCCCCCCGATTCGCCCCACCCTCACCCCCCCCGATTCGCCCCACCCTCACCCCCCCCGATTCGCCCCACCCTCACCCCCCCCGATTCGCCCCACCCTCACCCCCCCCCGATTCGCCCCACCCTCACCCCCCCCGATTCGCCCCACCCTCACCCCCCCCCGATTCGCCCCACCCTCACCCCCCCCCCCGATTCGCCCCCCCCTCACCCCCCCCCCCGATTCGCCCCCCCCTCACCCCCCCCCCCGATTCGCCCCCCCCTCACCCCCCCCCCCGATTCGCCCCCCCCTCACCCCCCCCCCCCGATTCGCCCCCCCCTCACCCCCCCCCCCGATTCGCCCCCCCCTCACCCCCCCCCCCCGATTCGCCCCACCCTCACCATGTCCGACTCCCCCCCCCTCCCCTTGTCCATTTCATCCGTTCTGAAATCCGAAAAATTCCTAATTCCAAAACACAGCTTGTCCCAAGGTTTTCGGATAAGGGATAGTCTACAGAAGTGACGACACTTCAAAAAAGTACTTCATTGGCTGTAAAGTGCATTGGTACGTCCTGAGGTCCTGAAAGGCGCGATAGAAATACATCTTTCTTTTAATGTTACTTTGCGGTGGAAGCAGAGTTGGCGACCCTGCTCCTAATGATGTTAATGATAAGTTCCTCCCCTTGATGGATCACGGAGGAGCCAGTCGATTGTACATCACTGATCCACACAACAAAGTCAATGAAATGCTGGAAGCAGCACCTGTAGCGAGAGCTGGAGAGTCAATGGGTGCTCACCTCACCACAACCGCGTCTTTTCCACCCCGTCCCGCCGCCAATCGGAGCTGGGAGGTGGCTTGGCGCGCTCTCAGGGAGGAGCGGTTGTGCGCGCTCCCGCGGGCGGCTTGGCGCTCTCAGGGAGAGGGGTCGGATGTGCGCGCTCCCGCGGGCGGAATGCGCGCTCTCAGGGGAGGGGTCGGTTGTGCCCGCTCCCGCGAGTGGAAGGCGCGCTTTCAGGGAAGGGGGGAGGTTGTGCGCGCTCACGCGGGCGGAAGGCGCGCTCTCAGGGGCGGGGGCGACTTGGCGCGGGCGGAAAGCGGGTTGGCGCCAACCTCCGATTGGCTGCGCCAGGAGTGGGTCGGTTATTTCTCTGCCCCTCGCGGCGGTTTGAACTGAGTGGAAGGGAAATAATTTCAAATTTCTCGGGCAGGCGGCGAGGTGAGGCGCGGGCCTGTGAGCCGGGCTTTGCTGTGCTGGGCCGGATGGCGGCGGACTGGAAGAGGGAGCAGCTGTGGCGCCTGCTGCTAGCTCTCGGCTTCAGCCCACCTGGGGCTGAGGAGCAGCCGGCAGGCAGCGCCGTGTGGAAGAGCAGCAGCCGGACCGTCTTCGGCCTGTGAGTGATTTTTCTCTTTGTAAGTTGGATGCTTCCGGGGGTTGTACTGCTACCGCCAGCCGCGGCTTCATAACGGGGTCGGCCAGTGTACCCCAACACCCGCCGCCACGGACCCGTGGCACCATGTTGGGAGAGGACTAATTTGTTGGGCTACGGGGAAAGAGCAGGGGAGTGGGACTAATTGGATAGTTCTTTCAAAGAGCCGGCACAGGCATCACCGGCTGAATGGCCTCTTGTGCTGTAAGATGATCTGATCCAAGCCCCTAAATCAACAAACTACCTGCATTTATGTAGTGCCTTTTGACATAGTAAAACGTCCCAAGGTGCTTAACGGGGGTTTTCAAACAAAATTTGACACCGACCTGCATAGATGTTGAGAGGTTTTAAGGAGCAAAGAACAATAATGTAGGAGTCTATGTACTCCTAGCAAAAAATACTGAACTCCTGAGAGGTTCAACAGAAAAGGTTTAATTGTTGAGACTGCATGTTGAACACAAAAATGGCGTCAGAGACTACACCAAGTCCGACTGCCTTTCATCAGTCCACAGCTTCGACTGCTCCTCCCCTGCTCTGGGCTTAACTGTGTTGTAGATCGAGTTTCTTAAAGGTGTGATCCTTCTTAAAGGCATGACACCTGATTTATAGTCTACGGACCGAAAAGCAGATTGTGTCCTTACTGTGATCGGTACGCCACAATAACATTAGAAACATAGAAGATAGGAGCATGAATAGGCCGTTCGGCCCCTCGAGCCTGCTCTGCCATTCAATGAGATCATGGCTGATTTTCCAAATTCAGTACCCCGTCCCTGCCTTCTCCCCATATCCCTTGATCCCCTGATTGCATTGAATACATTGTAGCCAGGACTATTAAGTTCCCATTCTTCCCCTTGTTTGAGCCAAGTCTCTGCTATTGCCACTATATCGCACTGTTTCAAGTTTTGTCCTGGAATATAATTGTCTTGCTTCCTTGTTTATAATAATCTACATTAAGAACTAGAAGTAAAGGAAAAATAATTTCAGTTACAGCTGAAGCTTCCAACTTGCTGGTTAGGAAGCTGGTGCTCTGTTGGTGGAGATGTTTGAGCTCTGTCACTGAATCACTTTGAAAATGCTGTCAAATATGATCTGTAGCATATGCCTGAAATTTCAATACATACTATAACCTACATAAAGATCATTGTTTCATTCTTCAAACAGGGCTATGTTTGACAAACCAAACATGGAAGCATTCCAAATTGTTGTGCACTACTTGTTCCTGCAGTTGGACCAAACTCGTGCCAATTCTCTCTTCAGGTAAGCTGAGTGGTTTTTATTTTGTCAACTAACTTCAACTTTTTGTTCACCTAGGTTTGTAGGATTTATTACAGTTTAGAATAAAGATAAATATTCAGTGGTGAAATAATTATCACTGAACTGGTTAACTTGTTTTGTAACGCTCAAAAGCTAACCGTAGGATATTTACACTGTCGCAGTATGAAGTATTTTTCTCATGTCTTCTCCTGCAGTATTCGCTCATGTTGTGAAGTACAGTTCATAGTTGATGGCTGTCGAGTAGCTTGCCCTAGAGGCTAGTTATGTGAATCTGGACATTGATAATTTGTCAGGCTATTCAGCTGTGGGGAATGTAGCAGTTAAGTCTGATCCCTGCCCTTTCCTGAAGTCCACATTCATTGTAAGGATGCAAAAGCAGGAGCCCTGGATGATTTTTTTTGAAATTTCTAAGCCATGGGCACTAGTCAGTTGTAGCACCACATTACAGGCTGAGATCATGCAAGAGTCTGGGGGGTCTTGTTCTTTCTAGCTCAGTTCCAAACTGAGCAGTGAATTTATATTGGGAGCAGTCATTTTTGTTCAATGGATTCTTTTATTCTACAGTTGAAAGTGTGGGTAGACAACCTGATTAACTAGCTTTTGCTTCTTTATTAACTTTCAAAAAACATGTATAAACTAGTTTAAGTAGCCTTTTGTACAATATTCCCTTTATTGACTGGTCAGTTGTGATTGCGAATGTAAAGTAGCATAATAAAACATTGAGATATTACTGGTGCGAAATATCAGCACGTTTTTGAGGCCTGAAAAGATAACTTGCAACCATGGAATGAATATCCTTGGGGCTTTTCCACTCTGCCACTGTAACTTCAGTAGCTGTTTGATGGAAACCCTGTTTACATGAATAAAGGGGACTTCTACCAAACTTGCAGAGGAGGAGGAAACCTGAGGAAATTCACCCCCTATGTTTCCGTGATGAAGCTAAGTAATGGTGGATCCAGTATTAAGGTTGTACTGTGCCTGTGAAGAATCCTTTTTTTATTATTTGGATGCAAACTGCATTTATTGCCTATCCTTGGTTCCCCAGTGCAATGGTGGTGGTTGTTACACAACTGAGTAGCTTATTGGGCTTCAGAGAGCATCAAGAGTCAACCACATAGTCTTGGCCGAGAGTCCCATGTAGTCTGGACCAGGTAGGGGGTGGCAGGTTTCTTTTGCTGATGAACTTTAGTGAAACCGGGTAATTTGGTACTTCTCGGTCAAGTTACCAGATTTTATTGAATTCATGGAATTTGAACTTCCAACCTCCTGGATTGCTAGTTACAGTGCCAGAACCACATGGCAACGATACCCATCCAAGCAGGATTGGTAGAGCATTGTAACACAGATATTTATGAGATGTACTATACACCCTGCTGGATGTAACTTAAGCTCCTAGTTTGAACAGGAAAATTAACTTGGATTTGAGAATTGATTCCTGTATTTTTTTTTTTGATCTGAGCTCATTTTGATCATATGTGCCCTAGTTATGAGATGAGCATGCAGTTTAATTATTGAGCCGGGAGAACTGATTTGACTGTGAAGGAAATTACTTGGTGCAGATTGCAGCAATATAGATTGGCGTTGTCAGGTTTTTATATTTTCCTGGGTAATTTTAGGTGTTTTGAAGAAAAATAAATAAAATGATCATTTTCTTTACTTTTGCACACAATTCAAAAATATTCCAGATTTTTCAATGAGTTGCTATGCAAGGCTGCTGGTACAATTTTATTCTTAATTCAACTTTTTTTTTTAATAATTTTTTTTCAGGTTTGCTGTAAACTGTTAGCAGTATTTTCTTTTGAGTTCATTCCACCATATTGTCCATTTACTCCTCAGTTCACTCATTTAATAGGGTATCAGTAGACAGAATTGTAACTTGAAACAATGGAACTTCAAAAATGTTTTCATGAAAAGTGACAAGAAATGCTGTTGGTTAAGAACCATTTTATTGGCTACGAGTTGCAGGATGTAAAACAAGTTTTATTTAAATAGATTCATTTTTACTGACTTTTCTAAATTTGAGCCTTGCCACTCCGATCCATTTATTTAAAAAAAAAGAAAAATCTGCTTTCAGTAAGAAATCGAGTAACTCACTTAGTTGGTGCATGTCTTTAGTATGCTGGAAAGGATGGCAAAATGTTTCTTATCTGGCTCCTAATCACCACAAAGATGACAAGTTGTTTCCTGGGCTATGTACCACTTCCAGGCAGCAGAGTAGGGAGCATGTTTAGAAGCTATTTGCTAATGCTGGCTGCTGGAGGATGAATGGGGGTTGTGTGGTGCTCTTGTTCTTCTCCCTCTGATGTGCCTCCACTTCCGACAGGTCTGTTTGGGATTACAGACATCAAATTTGCCCCACTGTTCTGTAGTGCAGCTTGCTTATTTTCCAATGTACTTTTTTATGTTTAGATTTTTAATTAACATTTAAGTGGCATATCAAATTGAGTGTAAAACTAAACTGCATTTTTCAGTGCCTCCAATTAACTCTTTTACTTTAGCATCTGTTTTAATCATAAAATCATAAATTCTGTGGAGTTTAGTTTCAGTGTGCATCTGAGTTACATTGTCATTATTTGAAATCTTGGTTTGGATTTATAGCAAATATATAGGTAACTTTGCATTGTATTTTATGTCTGAATAATTTTTTAATCTTTTTTTCCTCAAGGGATTGCTGGCCTATTTATGATAAGAAAAGGGCTGCATGCTTTAGAAAAGTGTGCTTTGAGTGGATAAAGAAAGTTGCAGTAAGTAATTAAACAGAATAATCAAGCTGCAAAAGATGGGATGTATTATATGGTTGACTCCAGGTTATCATGACAGGGGGCAGGGGTGTTGTTGGACATGATGCTAAAGGCATTATGACTGTAGGTCAAGCTCGATAGACTAGCTGGTCTTTTTGTGTGCTCTGCACTTCCTCGCTTTTACTTTACAGTTCTTGAATGGGTTATTGCCTCTCAAATCCATGCCCATCTTTCCCACAACTCTGTTTGAACCTCTCCAAACAGCACTGAAATGGACCTTATCAAAGTCACAAATGATAATTCACCCAGCTCTACCTTACCACCACATGTCTCGATTCCTCTACTGCCTTTGACTTGACATGCTGCTTGTCTGACATCCAGTATTGGATGAGCAGAAATTTTCTTCAATTAAATATTTGGAGCACCAGTGTCTTCGGCCCCCGCTACAAACTCTGTTGCTTAGGCACCGATTTACATCCCCCTCCCTGGCTAGTGTCTGAAGCGGGACCAGACTGTTCGCAACTTCTGCGTCCTATTTGAACCTGAACTGAGCTTCTGACCCCATATCCTCTCCATCACTGAGCCCGTTTACTTCCATCTCTGTAATATTGCCCACCTCAGCCCATCTGCCACTGACACCCTCACCCGTGCCTTTGTTACCTCTAGACTCGACTGTTCCAAGGCTCTCTTGGCCGGCCTCCTGCCTTGCACCTTCCATAAACTTGAGCTCATCCAAAACTGTTGCCTGTATCCTAACCTGCATCAAGTCCCGTTCACCCTTTACCCCTGTGTGCGCTGATCTACATTGGCTCCCGGTCCAGCAAAGCCTTGATTTTTTTTTAAAATTCTCAACCTTATTATCCAATCCCCCTCCATGGCCTTACCCCTCCCTATCTGCTGCCTAGACCCTAAGCTCTTTAATTCCATCCCTAACATAGAAACATAGAAGATAGGAGCAGGAGTAGGCCATTCGGCCCTTCGAGCCTGCTCCGCCATTCAATGTGATCATGACTGATCATCCAAATTCAGTACCCTGTCCCTGCCTTTTCCCCATATCCCTTGATCCCTTTAGCCTCAAGAAATATATCCAACTCTTTCTTGAATATATTTAATGAACTAGCCTCCACCGCCCTCTGTGGCAGAGAATTCCACAGGTTCACCACTCTCTGGGTGAAGAAATTCCTCCTCATTTCAGTCCTAAATGGCTTACCCCTTATCCTTAGACTATGACCCCTGGTTCTGGACTCCCCGGCTGTCGGAAACATCCTTCCTGCATCTAGTCTGTCCAGACCTGACACAATTTTATAGGTTTCGATGAGATCCCCTCTCAATCTTCTACACTCCAGTGAGTATAAGCCCAATCGACACAATCTCTCCTCATACGTCATTCCTGCCATCCCAGGTATCAGCCTGGTGAATCTTCGCTGCACTCCCTCCATGGCAAGAACGTCCTTCCTCAAGTAAGGTGACCAATACTGCACACAATACTCAAGGTGCGGTCTCACCAAGGCCCTGTACAACTGCAGCAAGACATCCTTGTTCCTGTACTCGAACCCTCTTGCTACGAAGGCCAACATACCATTTGCCGCCTTAACCGCCTGCTGCACCTGCATGCTTACCTTCAGCGACTGGTGCACAAGAACACCCAGGTCTCTTTGCACTTCCCCTTCTCCCAATCTATTGCCATTCAAATAATAATCTGCCTTCCTGTTTTTGCCACCAAAGTGGATAACCTCACATTTATCCACATTATTGGGCAGAAACATGGCAAATGCACTATCACCCAACCTGTCCAAATCGTACTGGAGTTTTCCGACATCCTCTTCGCAGCTTACCCTCCCGCCCAGCTTTGTGTCATCTGCAAATTTGGAGATATTACATCCAATTCCCTCGTCCAGATCATTAATATATATTGTGAACAGCTGGGATCCTAGGACCGATCCTTGTGGTACCCCACTAGTCACTGCCTGCCACTCGGAAAACGACCCGTTTATTCCAACTCTTTGCTTTCTGTCCGCCAACCAGTTCTCTATCCAAGTCAATACCTTGCCCCCAATCCCATGTGCCTTAATTTTGCATGCTAATCTCTTGTGTGGGACCTTATCGAAAGCCTTCTGAAAGTCCAAATACACCACATCCACTGGTTCTCCCTTATCTATTTTACCAGTTACATCCTCAAAAAATTCCAGTAGATTAGTCAAGCATGATTTACCTTACCGGTCTATAATTCCCCTAAGGAAGGATATACTTGGCATAGAGGGAGTGCAATGAAGGTTCCCCAGACTGATTCCTGGAATGGGGGGGATTGTCCTGAGGAGAGATTGAGTAGACTAGGCCTATATTTTCTCTAGAGTTTAGAAGAATGAGAGGTGATCTCATTTGAAACATACAAAATTCTTGCAGGGCTTTGACGGGGTAGATGCAGGGAGTCTAGAACCAGGGGTCTCGGGATAAAGGGTCGGCCATTTAGGACTGATGAGAAATTTCTTCACTCGGGTGGTGAATCTTTGGAATTCTCTAGCCCAGAGGGCTGTGGAGGCTTCGTTGTTGAGTATATTCAAGGCAGAGATTGATAGATTTTTGGATATTAAGGAATCTAGGGATATGGGGATAGTGCAGGAAAGTGGAGTTGAGGTAGAAGAACAGCCATGACCTTATTGAATGGCAGAGCAGGCTCGAGGGGCTAAATGGCCTACTCCTCCTATTTCTTATGTTTTCCGCCTCTCTATCTCCATCCTCCTTTTAGAATGCTCCTTAAAACCTACCACCTGTCCTAATATCTCTCTGTAGCTCAGTGTCAAATTCTGTTTGATCCCTCCTGTGAAGCGCCTTGGGACCAATGTTCCTATTAAACTGCTCGGCTCGCTGGGTTTCCAATGTGAAAAACCATGCATGCGCGGTATTTTGAATGGGTTGCATACCCAAAAACAAGGGAAATATTACTTTGGACGTTTTACTAGTTAAAGTTGCTATATAAATGCAAGTTGTTGAATGGATTGTTACATTTGAAACTAGAAAATATGGAACTTAATATAGTTATGGTTGTATTTAAAACTATGTTTAATCACAGCAGAGTCTCCTAATGTGCTAGACTTCCTGAATCATATTAGCTGTCTTACCCAATTTGTTTTTCTACATGTTTTCCTGCTGTTTTTAATATAAAAATGAATGCATTAAAGTACACAACTGATTAACATTTTATTTTTTTCATTTTGTTAAATATGCCCATCATTCTGACACCACACCTTTTTAAGCTAGTATTTTTAAAAGAAAAAATGTGATGGGGGGAGTTGGAAGTAAGAGTGGTAAGAATGAACCAAAAAAAGCACATTCATTTTATGCCTGCTGTACTTAACATGGTATGCTGCAATTTGTAATAACTTTTTATAATCTGAGTCTTCAATTAAATGAGCACCATACAATGTTCTGAAGCCCTATTTACAGGAAACTTTGGTTTATCCGGAGGTTGTATGTCCGGAAACCTCGATCTACCGGCAGAAATCAGGAGCCGTTTTGTTAGGTTTTTTTTCTTCTCGTGGCTTTGTTTTCAACAGCTGGGCTCTGGAAAGTGTCTCTGAAGCTGTTGCTAAGCTACAGAGACGCTTCCAAGGTACGGGCCGACTGTTTACAAGCTGTTGCTAAGCAACAGTGTTTGTTGTCAGATACGGAGATGAAAACCTCCGTATGCTTCAACATTAACTTTGTATGTCCGGCAGTTTTGATAGATCGGCAACAGCTCGGTCCAGTCGGTGCCGGATATAACACAGTTTCCTGTAATATGCAAACAAATCTAGCTGCATTATGATCACTACCACCAAAATGCTCTCCCACAGATACCCCTCCACCTGCCCAGCTTCATTTCCTAAATCTAAGTCCAGAACTGCCCCCTCTCCTATTGGACTTGCACATACTGGTTAAAAATGTTCTCCTGAATACATTTGAAGAATTCTGCGCCCTCTTTTACACTAATTCTATCCCAGTTAATATTAGGGTAGTTGAAATCCCTTACTATTACTGCCCTATTGTTTTTGTACTTCAGAAACTTGCCAACATATTTGCTGTTCTATCTCCCTCTGATTGTTTGGGGTGGGTCTATAGTACACTCCCAGCATTGTGATTGCCCCTTTTTTCAACCCATATGACATCACTTGTTGATCCTTATCATATATCATCCCTCCTCACAGCTGTAATTGTTTCCTTCAATATTGCGACCCCCCCCCCCCGTATCATCTGAAAATCCTGTAACCGGTTATGTTGAGCTGCCATTCCTCCCCTTTAAGCCATGTTTTAGTAATAGCTATGATATCATCTTCCACGTGTCTGTCTGTGCCTTCAGCTCATCTGCCTTGTTCACTAGACTCTTTGCATTGAAGTATATACCATTTAAGCATTGTAGGGGGTGGCGTGTGCGCCCAGTCAGCTTCGCCTCTGACTGTCCCTTGAGCGGTTCGAATCGCTCCCACACCCCTGGGTTCTAGACACCGGACTTGGGTACAGGCGGCGATACAGAAAATCGAGTAGACAAGTAGTTTGGTGTAAGAAAACCAAGATTTTATTAAAACAGAATAAAACAGTCTTATGAGAATTACTGGTATAAAATGCAGGCATAAACAATTACACTTATATGGGAATGGGGAACACACGGCACATCGAGGGAAAGCAACTACGTTAACAATCCCCCTTATCCTTATCCCACCTCCTATACCTAACTAGATTAAGCTATGAGGGGCCAGGAGTTCATGCTCACCAATCCAAAACCTGTTGCTTTAACGGTTGTGAGTTTTGAGGTATGGTCTTCTGTCCTTTAGGGTACCCCGTCGACACGTAGTCTCGGCGCGGCGCTAGAGTTGTTGATGCGACACACCTTCCCTCTCCTCAGTTACCGTCGTCGTCGCGATGGGTTTTCTTCTCCCTCGGGCGGTCGTCGGCAGTAACGTTGTGGGTCGGTTGGCGGTTTTCACTGCTTATTTGATTTTACTACCCATCCTTTGAACGCCAGCATATTCGTCGCGGGCGTGGACACCCGCGTCTAACGCCTGCTTATTCGCAGTGTTCAAATGCCAACTTATTCTCGCTGTCCATACATACACTGCTAATTTCTTCCCCAAACACCAGCTTATAACTAGGCGTTTGGTTTTTACCGATGCGTCTTTTGCTGCCCTTCTCTGCTCTTGTCGGTGTTACCTTCTTCGTCTCGTCTGCCCGTTCGTGTCCTGTGTGACAACTCTGGTCTCGTTCTCCTCCCGCGTTTGGTCCCGGTGTAATGGGTGTCCTTGGTTGTTGAGCGGTGCGGGGAGCGAGAAGAGAACCTGCCACGAGGCCAGGGCGCGAGTACGAGAGGCAGCAGGCCAAGGCCAAACGAGGTCAGACAAGAGAGCAATTGCTACTGATGGGCCTACAGTTATACCCGTTCTTCCACTCCTTATCTGCGCGCCAAATCAGGTCAGTCCATTGTTTAACTTTTGGCGGGTTTGGTTTAAATGATTACAACCATTTGTTTTAACGACTTTAGGAGTGGTTGTCTCTGGGTCTAATGGCCCCGATGTCCTGGTGGCTTTGTCATGGATAAGACTTAATTGTCCCCATCCTACCTTGATGGCTACTGTGAGCTGTTAGCGATTAAACATGCAGAAAGCTAATGGCCACGGTTATAGGCCCATTCTACTTTGATTTGACTCAAGTCGAATAAATGCGTATTCTGTGTTTACTTTGTCTGGCTGGCTCCAAAGAGTCCCTGTTCACAGATTATGCATTTTAAATATCATCTCTGAGCCTGCTTGTCTGCAGAGTCTTGCTTTTAAAAATCCTGTCAATTTTAGTCACAAGGTTTACAGAAGCCATTTTGGGTACCTGCTTTTAATAACTTGCCCAAAACAGGGTCCCTTGATCCATAACTCGGAGTGTGGGAATTTTGAGAACCCTGCAACTTACAGCACTGCTAAACTCCTTCGTTGTCTATTTTCTTGCCTTTGTTTCCTCTGCCTTCCAAACTCGCTTACTAATTTACTGCCTTCCATTTCCTGCTTTGTTTCTCTCCCTACTAAATCCATGCTCAGATTCCCATCCCCCTGTCAAGCTAGTTTAAATCTTCCCCAACAGCATCAGCAAACCTCCACCCACCCCCAGTGAGGATATTGGTCCCGGCCCTGTTGAGGTGCAACCCGTCGGCTTGTACAGGTCCCACCTTCCCAGAACTGGTCCCAATGCCTCAGGAATTCAAAGCTCTCCCTCCTGCACCATCTCTCCAGCCACTTATTCATCTGTTCTATCCTCTTATTTCTGTACTCACTCGTGCATGGCACCGGGAGTAATCCGGAGATTACTACCTTTTTTGAGGTCCTCCTTACTAATCTTTTTCCTAGCTCCCTAAATTCTGCCTGCAGGACCGCATCCTTTTTTACCTATGTCATTGGTACTGATATGGACCACGACCTCCGGCTGTACACCCTCCTTTCTCTTTTCTCTTCCCCCCCCCCCCCCCCCTCACAATGTCCTGTAGCCGCTCAGTGACCTCCTTGACCCTGGCACCAGGGAGGCAACTCATCATCCTGGAGCCATGTCTGTGGCCGCAGAAACGCCTGGCTGTTCCCCATACTATTAAATCCCCTATCAGTATTGCATTATTGACCACCCTCTTCCTCCTCCCTCTTCCCCCTGTACAGCTGAGCCACCCATGGTGCTGTACTCTTGGCTCTGGCTGCACTCCCTAGAGGAACCATCGTCCTTGCCAGTACTGACTACCAGTTGGAGAGCGAGATACACTCGGGGATTCCTGCACAACCTGCCTGGTCCTCTTTGTCTGTCTGCTGGTCGTCCATTCCCTATCTGCCAGCAAATTCTTAGGCTGTGGGGTGGAAGGAAGAAAGAAGTGTTTAGTCATGATGCTCTGGCCATTATGGTGTGGGGCAGGCTTGATGGACCAGCAAGTCTTTTCCTTCCTGTCAATTTCATATGTTTGTATGTTCTCTAAATTTAATCTGCCATTGTTTTGCCCACTTGCATACCTTGTCCAACTTGCTCTAATTTCAGAGCTGCTGCTTCTGATTCCACTGCCCCTCAGAAGATGCGCGCGCACACGTTGTGAGCATTGGTAGACGCTGCCCCTTGGGTTTTAAATCAGCAAATGGCGCCAGTCATTTTTAGCAGTCACTCCTGCACCACTTGTGTAGTACTATGGCGGCCTAGTGTGAAGTGTAGCAGTACAATTCTTCTCATTCGTCTAATGTTTGAAAGATCCATACTATTCATAGAAATCATACAATGTTGCAGCACAGGAGGAGGCTATTCGGCTCATCATGCCTGCGCTGGCTCTTTGAAAGGGCTACCCAATTAGTCCCACTCCCCTGCCCTTTCCCCACAGCCCTGCAATGTTTCCCTTTTAAATTTTATCTAATTCACTTTTGCCAGATCATCATGACTCGCTGCATTCTTTTATTAAAAAAAAAAAAAAAATTCATCTGCCCTTTAGCTCGCTTGACAGTTATCTTAAATCAATGTCCTCTGGCTACTCACTGACCCACCAGTGGAAAATGTCTCTTTATTTGATCAAGATCCCTTGTTATTTTAAACAAGGTCATTTAAATTTCCCCTTAACCTTCTATTGTCGGGAATATGCAAAATGTATTAGTCTCGGTGGAAAGTGACCTTGAATGCTACTTTCCCTCGCTTCTAGGTCAGGAACAGAATTGGGTTCAATTGAGCTTTTTTTCAAAAAAAATATCTGATTGGGGTCATTGGTTGCCAGCTAGGCTCAAGGTACAGGAAACTTTGTTATATCCGGCACCGACGGGACCGAGCTGTTGCCGATCCTTCAAAACTGCCGGACATACAAAGTTAATGTTGAAGCATACGGGGGTTTTCATCTCCGTATCTGACAACAAACACTGTTGCTTAGCAACAGCTTGTAAACAGTCGGCCCGTACCTTGGAAGCGTCTCTGTAGCTTAGCAACAGCTTCAGAGACACTTTCCAGAGCCCGACTGTTGAAAACAAAGCCACGAGAAGAAAAAAAACTAACAAAACAGCTCCTGATTTACATAGAAGATAGGAGCAGGAGTAAGCCATTCGGCCCTTCGAGCCTGCTCCGCTATTCAGTGAGATCATGGCTGATCATCCAAATTCAGTACCCTGTCCCTGCCTTCTCCCCATATCCCTTGACCCCATTAGCCTTAAGAAATATATCCAACTCTTTCTTGAATATATTTAATGAACTGGCCTCCACCGCCCTCTGTGGCAGAGAATTCCACAGGTTCACCACTCTCTGGGTGAAGAAATTCCTCCTCATTTCAGTCCTAAATGGCTTACCACTTATCCTTAGACTATGACCCCTGGTTCTGGACTCCCTGGCCATCGGGAACATTCTTCCTGCATCTAGTCTGTCCAGGCCTGACAGAATTTTATAGGTTTCGATGAGATCCCCTCTCAATCTTCTAAACTCCAGTGAGTATAAGCCCAATCGACACAATCTCTCCTCATATGTTATTCCTGCCATCCCAGGTATCAGCCTGGTGAATCTTCGCTGCACTCCTTCCATGGCAAGAACGTCTTTCCTCAGGTAAGGCGACCAAAACTGCACACAATACTCAAGGTGCGGTCTCACCAAGGCCCTGTACAACTGTAGCAAGACATCCTTGTTCCTGTACTCAAACCCTCTTGCTGCCGGTAGATCGCGGTTTCAGGACATACAACCTCCGGATAAACCAAAGTTTCCTGTATTGGGTCTTCTGGATTGATGGAATGTTATCCAGCTACAATCACAAGCTGCTCATTCCCGGATTTTTCTACAAAAGCTAAATACTGCGGATGCTGGAAATCTGAAATAAAAACTGAAATATTGGAAATACTCAGTGGGTCAGGCAGCATCTGGGGGAGAGAAAGAGTTAATGTTTCAGGTCAATGAACTAGAAGTAATTTGAGATTTAACAGTTTATAAGCAAGTACAGAGGCAGGTAAAGAAGGGGAGGAGAGGAAAGAACAAAAGGGAAGGTTTGTCATAGGGTGGAGAACAGGCCTCATTAAATGACAAAGGATGATGGTGCAAGGCAAAAGGGACAAGTAAAGAAACAAAAGGTGGGTCTAGATGAGCTGTAAATGGCAACAGCAGGACCTGGAAAAATGGGAGCATTGATTATGAGCTGAAGTTTTTGAACTCAATGTGGAGTTCTGGAAAGCTGCAATGTACCTAATCGAAAGATGGTGCTGTTCCTCAAACTTGCGCTGAGCTTTGGAGCAGTGTAGGAGGCAGAGGACAGAGAACTAAAATGGCAAGTGATTGGAAGCTTAGGGTCACGCTTGAAGACTGAACTGAGGAGACTCGTGAGCAGCGAATACTGTAGACTAAATTGAATTGCTGTTTCTATTGGAAGGAGTGTTTGGGACTCTAGATGGTAGGAAGGGAGGAGGTGAAGGGGCATCTCCTGCACTTGCACGGGAGGGTGCCGTGGGAAGTGGATGGGGTATTGTAAATGATTTGAAGAGTGGACCAGGGTGTAGAGGAGGGAATGGTCCCTTAGAATGCTGAAATGGGAGGGGAAGATGTGCTTGGTGGCATTGCGTTGGAGATGGTGGAGGATGATCTGTTGAATGTGGAGGCTGGTGGAGTGGAAGGTGAGCAAGGGGACCCTATTGTTCTGGGAGTGAGTGGAAGGGGTGATGCCAGAATTGCAGGAATGTTCCCCACAGGAGGGGGAATCCTTGGTTGAGGAGAAAGGAAGACCTATCTGAAGACTGGTGTAGAAGGTGACATTGTCGGAACAGATGCGATAGAGAAACTGGAAGAATGGAATCTTTCTAACTGTCTAATCCTGACACATAGCAAAAGCCTCTAAGCTGACTAATACGCTAATCTTTTGACTGCTTAGGAGATAACTGCCACTGGTGCAGACAAATCTCCCAAACCTGGTGTCTCATTGCTCTATTGGCCACGATACAACCTATTGCGAGCAAAAGGAAAAAATTGAACATGACCTTTATTACTCTGATATATATCTGTCCTTTGCTAGTCGGGATCAGAGGACACCATACATAATGTAGAACAAGAGCAACTAACGAGCATTTCAGTGCTGTTTGAGCGCATCCTTGGTTGTATTTCCCTATAGGAGAATGACTATATGAAATTGAACTACTCTCTGAATGAATATAATATAACCTCTTAAATGAGTGTTTTTTAGCTTCACTTTGATTTTTGTTTTGTCTTTCTCCCCTTAAGGATGAAGTTGGAAACAGTTTTCCTCAAGTTGTGGCTTCTTTATTTCTTTCTCCTGGAGGTCCTAAATTTATTAATCTCATGTACTATTTTGCAAAATACGTGCTTATGCACAAGTTTAATGAACAAGCTGAAAGTAAGTGCATTTTTTGAGCTAATCTTTGGAATAACCTTACTTCAATATTAGAACCATTGACTTGTATTAATGAATTGTACATTTTCTTTGAATGTAGCAGGGAGTGTTCTTTGTAATGCATGTTTTTATTAATGGGTATGTAAGAATGGATTTTAAAATAACATTTCAGACTAAAAGCCAAATCTATTTGGTTCTGATCTACCTTGCCAAGAGGGTGGGCTGTTGATCTTTCTTTTCCATTTATTTACTGCAATATGTAGAATTAATGCAGAATAACTGGTGTTATTCTCATTTGGGAAAAGTGCCTGCCCTCTGCTTACACCTCTTGATTTTTATGGCACATTGGTAACGTTTTGTGTAGATACCACAGACCAGGTTCTGTATTCATAGTGTTAGTGGATTTGGAGTGCTTAACTGTTGAATTGCTTTTCAGATAAGTAATCTTCAAAATTATAACTTGGGTATTTCTTTTAGCTTCCACATAGTGTTGCTCAGGTAGTGTTTATCTGAATTATAAACTTATTTGATGAAGCTTGCCTTAGTCTAAACCTGCAACATTAGACTAATTAACCAGATTTTTAATTACTAAGTGACACAAAACAGAGAGTAGTGGTGAACAGTTGTTTTTCAGACTGGAGGAAGGTATGCAGTGGTGTTCCCCAAGGGTTGGTACTAGGACCACTGCTGTTCTTGATGTATATTAATGACTTGGACTTTGGAGTATAGGGCACAATTTCAAAATTTGCAGATGCCACAAAACTTGGAGATGTCGTGAACAGTGAGGAGGATAGTGATGGACTTCAAGAAGACATACAGGCTGGTGAAATGGGTGGACACATGGCAGATGAAATTTAAAGCAGAAAAGTGCAAAATGATACATTTTGGTAGGAAAAGTGAGGAGTGGCAATATAAACTAAAGGGTACAATCCTAAAGAGGGTGCATGAACAGAGACCTGGGGATATATGTGCACAAATCATTGAAGATGGCAGGGCAGGTTGAGAAAGCGGTTAAAAAAGCATACGGGATCCTGGGCTTCATCAATAGAGGCATAGAGTACAAAAGCAAGGAAGTTATGATGAACCTTTATAAAACATTGGTTTGGCCTCAACTGGAGTATTGTGTCCAACTCTGGGCACTAAACTTTAAGAAGGATGTGAAGGCCTTGGAGAGGGTGCAGAAACGATTTAGAGGGATGAGTGACTTCAGTTACGTGGTAATCTAGAGAAGCTGGGGTTGTTTTTCTTCGAGCAGATAAAGTTGAGAGGAGATTTGATGGAGGTATTCAAAATCATGAGGGGTCGAGAACCAGAGGCCACAGATTCAAGGTGGTTGGCAAAAGAACCAAAGGCAACATGAAAAACTTTTTTAACGCAGTGAGTGGTTAGGATCTGGAATGCACTGCCTGAAAGGATGGTGGAGGCAGACTCGATCATGGCTTTCAAAAGGGAATTGGATAAGCACCTGACATAAATTTTTTTACAGGGCTACGAGGAAAGAGAGTGGGAGTGGAACTAGCTGAAGTGCTCTTGCAGAGAGCCGGCACGGGCTTGAATGGCCTCCTTATGTGCTGTAACCATTCTATGATTCTAAATTGGGAAGCAAGTTCAGGGGATTAAGAGATGCACAGTGGGTTGTGAATCTCCAGAATTTGCTACTCGATTTATGCCACGCCACTGTTTTCTTTGCGCAAGTAGAATCTCGTCTTTGGCCTCACCATTATTTTTAAGAATTTGCTGGATTTGCGCATTAATTGCCCATTAAATGCGCTGCACAAAATTAGGACTGGTGATTAGGATAGTAACTAGCTTTTAACAATATAATAATTAATGCAATGCCAACTTTTATTCATTCATAGGCTGTGGGTGTCACTGGCAAGGCCAGCATTTAGTGCCCATCCCTAATTGCCCTTGAAGGTGGTGGTGGTGGTGGTGATGAGCCACTGCTGCAGTCCGTGTGGTGAAGGTACTCCCACAGTGCTAATTAGGTAGGGAGTGCCAGGATTTTGACCCAGTGACGATTAAGGAACGGCGATGTATTTCCAAGTCATAGTGCATGACATGAATGGGAACTTGGAGATGGTGGTTGTCCCATGCCCTTGTCCTTTTTGAGGTGGTAGAGGTCGAGAGTTTAGGAGGTGCTTTCAAAGAAGCCATGGCGAGTTGCTGCAGTGCATCTTGTAGATGGTACAGCCACAGTATGCCAGTGGTGGAGGGAGTGAATGTTTAAGGTGGTGGATTGGGGGTGCCAATCAAGCTAGCTGCTTTTGTCCTGGATGGTGTTGAGCTTCTTGAATTGAGTTGGAGCTGCACTCATCCAGGCAAGTGGAGAATATTGCATCACACTCCTGATTTGTGCCTTGTACATGGTGGAAAGGCTGTGGGGAGTCAGAAGGTGACTCACTCGCTGCAGAATACCTAGCCTCTGACCTGCCCTTGTAGCCACAGTATTTATGTGGCTGGTCCAGTTGAGTTTCTGGTCAAGTGATCCCCAGGATGTTGATGTTGGTGCGGAATTTGACAAAGCCATTGAATGTCATGGGGATGTGGCTACATAGGATATACGGCACAGAAACAGGCCATTCGGCCCAACCAGTCCATACTGGCATTTATGATCCACTCGTGCTTCTTCCTGTCTTTCCTCATCTAACACTGTTGGCATAACCCTCTATTCCCTTCTCCCTTGAGCTTATCTCGCCTCCCCTTAAATGCATTTACACTATTTGCCTCAACTACTCCATGTTAGCGAGTTCCACATTCTCACCACTCTGGGTAAAGAAGTTTCTTCTGAATTCCCTATTTGATTTCTTAGTGACTATCTTCTATTGATGACCTCTAGTTCTGCTCTTCCACACAAGTGGAAACACTCTATCTAATCTATCAAAACCTTTTCATAATTGTAAAGACCTCAATTATGTCACCGCTCCGCATCCTTTTTTCCAAGAGAAAAGAGACCCAGCCTGTTCATCCTTTCCTGACGGGTATACCCTCGTATTTCTGGCATCATCCTTGTAAATCTCCTCTGCGCCCGCTCCAGTGCCTCTATATCCTTTTTATAATATGGCGACCAGAATTGTATGCAGTACTCCAAGTATGATCTAACCAAGATTAGATACAAGTTTAGCATAACTTCACTACTTTTTCAATTCTATTCCCTCTAGAAATAAACCCTAGAGCCTGGTTTGCTTTTTTGATGGCCTTGTTAACCTGTGTCGCCACTTTGTGATTTGTGTATTTGTACTCCAAGACCCCTTTGTTCCTCTACCCCACCTAGACTCGCACCCTCCAAGTAATGTGACCTCCCTATTCTTCCTACCAAAATGTAATACCTCACATTTATCTGTATTGAATTTCATTTGCCAATTATATGCCCATTCTGCAAGTTTAAGGTCTTCCTGTAATTTGTTGCCATGCTCCTCCGTATTAACTATCCCCTCCCAATTTGGTGTCATATGCAAATTTAGAAATTGTGTTTTTGATAGCAAAGCCTAAATTAATGTAAATTGTGAACAATAGTGGCCCCAGCACTGATCCTTGTGGAACACCACTACCCACTTTCTGCCACTGTGAATAGCTACCCTTTACCCCTACTCTCTGCTTTCTGTCTTGAAGCCAGCTAGCTATCCATTCTGCTACTTGTCCCCTGACTCCACATTCTCTGACCTTATTTATTAGTCTTATATGTGGTACCTTTATCGAAGGCTTTTTGAAAATCTAGATAAATTACATCTACTGCATTACCTTGTCTACGCTCTGTTACCTCTTCAAAAAAATTCAATGAGGTTGGTCAAGCAAGATTTTCCCTTTTGAAATCCATGCCGACGACTTATGTCCTTCTCAATTTATTATTTTAAAGCGTATTATGGTCACTATTGCCTAGATGTTCCCTACTTTTACTTTTCTTATCTGCTCTGGTTCATTCCCGATTACTAGATTCAGTAGTGAATCCTGCCTTGTTGGGCTTTTTACATACTGGGCTAGAAACCTGTACACATTGTAGGAACTCCATTCCCTTTTCCCCTACTTTTTCTGTTCAATTAATATCAGTAGTTGAAATCCCCCATGATGATGATTCTGTTTTTTACTCATTTCCCTAACTTGTTTGCATATTTCTTCCTCTACCTCCTTCCACTATTAGGTGGCTTGTAGACTACCCCTATTAGTGTGATTGATCTTTTATTATCTTTTATCTCTGTCCACATGGATTCTACTTCTGTCTTGCTGATAGCTGCATCACTTTTTTCTACTGCCATTGTTATCCCTAATAAGTACAGTTTTTCCACCTCTCCTTTTCCCATCTATCTTTTCTAAATGTTATCCTGCAATGTTTAATTCCTAGTCCTGATTTTTTTCTGTAGCCATGTAATCCCTACTATGTCTGGTTCCTCTCAATGCATGATTGCCTCCAGCTCCCCCGTTTTATTTTGGACAGTGCGTTGCTGTACACCGTGCATTCCTGCATGTAAATTCTTAGATTTAAAAAGTTTCAAATTTTTATTAATTTTCTGTCTCTTTTTCTCTCTCTAGCCAATCTTTCTTTGCCCCTCGCTTTTTCTTTCTGTACCTGATTTGACTAAATTAACCCCATTTCCTTCATCGCTCCTTTCTTTCTCAATCCTTAAACCTCATTGGTTAGGGAGATACTCTTGGTCCCTGTAGCACGTTGTCCTTCAGGTTAACGTCACAGGTTTAGAGTTCTGACTCGAGAATTGAGTGAAAGTGATTCACACACAATCTGACTTAACTCACTTTATTGAATGTCAGATACAAAAGGGTTTCAATACAATGTCCAAAACTTAAACGTTGTGGTATAAACGCAATACAATGCCAGTCACCCCCCTAAGACTATGTTGCGGAATGGATATACATACAATCACCCACAGGTGGTCGATCAGTGTTGATTGTAGTTTCGTTCGGCCATTTTTACAGCAACAACAGAAATTAGCTTATTTTGCAGTCCTCCCTCAAGTGTCTCTAGTGTCCATAACTGAGACACTTTAAAGTAGTGGTTGTTGTTGAGACGGTCTTAAATGCCACCAACAGCTTTTCCAGTCTTTTGGCCTTTTTTTTCCTACCGTGTCTGATAGAATCACACATTAGGTAAATGATATATAGGAGTTGTACCACCACCAATGTGAGAGATATTCGGATCCATGGATGGATTTCAATATTCATACCAATTTCCCACCATGAGGTACCAGTGTCAATGTTGTTTATCTTTGCCCGTGTGACCAGACTGCGTTGTTGAAGTAGGTAATGGTGCTTTTGAGACCATTCGATTCCTTCCCTCAAGTTTGTCAGGTGTTCTGGCAGTGGGGGTATGTCATACCCAAATCTCTCAACATAGTCATGTAATTTACCCCTCAGTGAATCATTTGCATTAATTTGGGTAATGTTATGCTCAAAAATATTTACAAGCTCCCGAGTTCCGATTCTTACAGGCCGAACCGGAGTAAAACAAAAGATACTATGTATAACCACGCATTGTTTTCCCCAGCCGTAAGTATATGTCAATTGTCCGGTGGTAACAGTACTTCCCTTTCCCAACATAGGCTAAGAATTGTGTGGGCTGGAATTCGGCCTCAAGGGTTTCCATTGTACAATTCACACTCTCTCTAGAAGAGTTAAAACTGCAGGTGTTCCTGCAACTGGTAAGGACAGACCACCGTCTGCCCATGGGTGTTGCATCCTTCAGCCTGGTTCTGATCATAACATTCCAAGTTAACTGCATATGCATCAACATCATGGTTCCTCACATGAGTCGTTCCCCATGCTACTTCGATGTTTTCCACCTGATAGTCCGTGGGGAAGGATCAGGAAGTACAGAACCAATCCCAGCATAATCAGATCCTTGTTTCGATCGCATTCCGATTTGACCGGATATGCTTGGACTAGACCTCAACTGACAGGCCTAATACTGTTTTTATAAGTAGATAATGCCTTTAGGTGTTGGTTCGTTACCCACGAGGGGACGTTTCCATTTTGCTCCGGTTTTCTCAGACTTGTTCTATCAGCCACGATTCATACATTACACACATCATTCTGGGCAGCCTCATCGGAGGCATTACGGTCCTCTCTAATAAAATCATTAATGGTGTGTGCATAACCTTCCATTTTCCCCACTACCTCCTTCAGATGGACAGTCACTATCTGGTCTTCAGCTAACTGCTCACCCTGATTACTATTAGCCTCCTGTAGGACCTTTTTTAAATTTAGACATTTTTGCGTTTAGCTGAGCCAGATCCAAGCTATTTACCAATGAGGTGCCGGTGTTAAAGACCATTGGCGGATCATTAATAAGTCCTCTTTTTCCTACGTTTCCTGGAGGTGCTTGGTGTAGGAGCAGGGGAATAGAGGTTATCCTCATGTTCCATGCCATGACTCTCGGCTGCCCACATTCATTTTCCACCACCTGTTGCAGCAATTTAGTATACAAGGCCACTGTCTTGGGTTTGCACCACCTTGGTAAACATAAGTCTGTCAAATTTAACACTGCTGAGACCACTTCATGGTGTATGCATGGTATAACACTTTTTTGGATTCTGTTTAACCCCCACTCATTCTTGGGCCCTGGCTCGGTGGGGGGCAGTCCATAGAAACATAGAAGATCAGAGCAGGAGTAGGCTATTCGGCCCCTCGAGCCTGTTCCGCCATTTAATGAGATCATGGCTGATCATCCAAATTCAGTACCCTGTCCCTGCTTTCTCCCCATATCCCTTGATCCCTTTAGACTTAAGAAATATATCTAACTCCTTCTTGAATATATTTAATGAATTGTCCTCAACTGCCTTCTGTGGTAGAGAATTCCACAGGTTTGCCACTCTCTGGGTGAAGAAATTCCTCCTCATCTCAGTCCTAATTGGCTTACCCCTTACCCTTAGACTGTGACCCCTGGTTCTGGACTCCCTGCCATCGGGAACATCCTGCATCTAGTCTGTCTAGTCCTGTTAGAATTTTATAAGTTTCAATGAGATCCCCTCATTCTTCTAAACTCTAGCGAATATAAGCCTAATTGACCCAATGTCTCCTCATACGTCATTCCTGCCATCCCGGGTATCAGTCTGGTGAATCTTGCCGCACTCCCTCCATGGCAAGAACATCCTTCCTCAGCGAAGGCGATCATTAATAAATTATATATATTGTGAATAGCTGGGGTCCTAGCAACGATCCCTGCAGTACCCAACTAGTCACTGCCTGCCACTCGGAAAAAGACCCGTTTATTCCAACTCTTTGCTTCCTGTCTGCCAACCAGTTCTCTATCCAAGTCAGTACCTTACCCCCAATCCCATGTGCTTTAACTTTGCACGCCAATCTCTTATGCGGGACCTTATCGAAAGCCTTCTGCAAATCCAAATACACCACATCCACTGATTCTCCCTTCTCTATTCTACCAGTTACATCCTCAAAGTTCCAGTAGATTAGCCGAGCATGATTTGCCTTTTGTAAATCCATGTTGACTTTGTCTGATCCTGTCACTGTTTTCCAAGTGCTCTGCTGTTACATCTTTTATAATGGACTCTAGCATTTTCCCCACTACTGATGTCTGGCTTACTGGTCTATAATTCCCTGTTTTCTCTCTACCACCTTTTTTAAATAGTGGGGTTACATTAGCTACCCTCCAATCCAAGGGAACTATTCCAGAGTCTCTAGAATTTTGGAAGATAACCAGCAATGCATCTACTATTTCTAGGGCCACTTCTTTAAGTACCCTAGGATGTAGATTATCAGGCCCTGGGGATTTATTGGCCTTCAATCCCGTCAATTTCCCTACAAATACTGATTTCATTCAATTCCTCCCTCTCATTTAGACCCTATGTTCCCCGACATCTCTGGGAGGTTATTTGTGTCCTCCTTTGTGAAGACCGAACCGAAGTATGTATTTAATTGGTCTGCCATTTCTCTTTTGCCCATTATAAATTCCCCTGATTCTGACTGGAAGGGACCTACGCTTGACTTCACCAATCTTTTTCTCTTCACGTATCTATAGAAGCTTTTACAGTCCACATCTGTCTGGGTTCGATCTTGGGGATTCTTTTTAGGGGCCAACTGTAATTTTAGCCCATCCACACCTCCAGGTTCCCTAGTACAATCTCGATCATAACCCTTGCTCTATTTCCAAAAATTCTGCCAACAAAATATCCGATTCCTGTCTGCCATATATGTCCCCATCATTCCCTGCCCCACAGGTTTTTGCAGATCCATTCTAGATGAACCTGTGCCATTACTATCTCCACTAACGCACATGAGGCATATTCTGTTTCCCTCCTTCACTTCTATCACCCAATGGTGAGGGATTCATTGTAGCACTTGACTCTGTCATTCTCTTATTCGGTGGTCTTCATTAACTATATATATCGAATTTATTCTTCTGTTCGAACTTTAACGGTGCCGGATTGCTTCGATTAGTTATACTTATTACTTCTACCCCATTCTCCCTTAAATAACATGCCTTCTTTAACTGTCACATCCTTGGCGCGATACAGTCCCGATACTAACTTTCTATCTTCCTTCAGTCCAATAATCGTTCTAATCACTGGATCATTTGCCCGCACTGATTTCAGATTGGGTGGCAGGGGAATAGTATTCTTGTCTGGGGCCATCGCCATTACCAGGCCTCATTGATACGGGTCCCATGGTATCCCTTCTGTGGCTTCCTTCCTTGCTCATTCATCCGCCCTCTTATTCCCTTCCCACCTAGGTTCTGTTTTGGAATGTGCCTTGACTTTGTGAATATAATAATCCTCGCCCCCTTTCCTATAGTTTCTACTATGGTGGCCAGCATAGGTGCCATTACCAATGGTTTTCTGTCCACTGAGGTATAGCCCCTTCTTGATCATATTGCCAGATATTCTGTGCAAGAGTTGCATGTAAACATGGAGTCCGATTGTTTAAGTGGGTGGAAACTCCGTTTGGTGTGTAACTACGTAGGTCACCACCACTAATTCTGCCTGTTGGGCACTCTGAGCATTTGGTAATTTGACGGCATACTCCATTTCCCTCTGGGGGTCATGGATTCCACACCCAGTCTTCTGTTCCCCTTTTTCCACGGAACTGGATCCATCTACATAGATGTCTCTTCCCTGCAGATGGAGCCCGGCCTTAAATCAGCCTTCTGTTTCCCATACCCCCTCAAATGTACACGTATGAGGTTCCCCAAGGTAACTTCGATTTCTGGCAACCTCTGCTCGGTGAGCCTGTCTACCCTTCAATTCATTCCTCCCAATTGCAAGGTCCAGTTAGCCACCTGGGCACTTGATACTGTTCCCTCTTTAATCCTCCCTTCCAATAGGAGCCTAGTAGGGGTATGATGGGTTAATAGTGATTGGTGGGGTTCCTGTAAAAACAGCAAAATGTTTCACCGCCCAGAAGGTGGCCAGCAGGTATCACTCGCATATGGAGAAACCCTTCTCCACTTCCGACAGGACTCTCTAGGTGCATAGGCTATCGGCCTTGGTTTACCATTAGTCTCCTGCATTAACACTGCCCCATGGCTGGCGTCCGTAGCTGCTACCTCTAGTGAGAAAGTTCTCTCTGAATTTACTGCCCTAGTGCTGGAGCGATTTGCAGGTTCTCCTTTAACCGCACAAAAGCCTCCTCGCACTGTTCAATCCACCCCCTTTTTTAACAACCTCCCGAAGGGGTACAACGGTGGCTGCATAGTCCTCTATATAAACTCCCTACAGTATCCAGTCAGCCCCAGGAATGATCGTACCGCTGTCACGGAAGTCGGTCGATGCAGTTCTTGCACAGCTTTTCTTTTTGCTTCATCTATCGCTCTCCTGGAGGTATAGTCAGTCCTAAAAACTGGACTTCCTCTTGGCCTATCTGAGCCTTTTTCGGGTTAACCTTCAGTCCCTCCTGCTTTAACGAGGCCAGCAATTCCTCTAACAGTGTTACATGTTCTTCCTGTGTCCTAGTGAACGACAGGTCATCGGTGTACTGTGCCAGCTGACCAGGGCAACTGAATTCTTTTAGTATGTTGGCCATGTATTGGTGAAAAATGCTTGGGCTATTGTGAAAACTCTGGGGCAAACATGTCCATCTGTACTGTTGCCTCTTAAAAGTGAAGGCAAATTTGGGCAGTAAATTCAGAGAACTTTCTCACTAGAGGGTGGAGGGGAATGGACCAGAACCCATTTGATATGTCAAGGATGGTGAATACCGTAGCCGATTCGGGGATGCTACTGATTAATTCCCCCACCACTGCCACTGTTGATGCGCAAGTGGGAATATTTTTGTTCAACACTCTAACTCGTGGCACATGACTGTAGATTATCGGGCTTCTTGACTGGCCAGATTGGAGAATTAACATGTATAGCTATTGGTCTTGGTACCCCCTGCTCTACCAGCGAGGTAACCGCTTTCTCTGGGTCCCTCTCAGCAGCCTTTGGGAAAGTATACTGTTTGAGGCCAGCTCATCGGCTCTCCCTCTATCTTCACCAGAACCCCATCCACCCTGCCACACTCATGCTTGTGAGTGGCAAAGGCCTCCCTCAATTTTCCCACAATTTCATGGAAATTTGGAGTTGTTCTTTGAGGGCAGTGATATCATAGGCTCCAGCAGAGGTCACCACCCAAGCCTTTCTGTGTCTCGGAGGTATGATTATAGGTTTTTCACTTTCCTCTCCTCCTAACCAAAGACAATTATTGTCCATGTCGACTGTCACATTATGTGCTAACATCCAATCGGATCCTAACTCCCCCGTTCCCGGTTGGTCCCATTTCATCAGGATACAGGTCCATTTGGTTTGTAGTGGCCCCACTTTACACTTTAAAGGTCTCGATACTGCCCCGGTCAGTGTTTTCCCTGTGAAACCCCCTAAATCGTAGGGTGTTCCACTGGACCATGATGACTTAGACGGGGAAGGAGAATGTATAACTGTTTGAAGCTCCTGTATCCACTAAGTAGTCTCTCTGCTATCTGGTGGCAAACGATGGCTATTGCATCATTGATTAATTCTGATCCAGTTTTAAAAATAAAAATTGACAACACTTTGTTCTACAGCCTGAAACTTGAGCTTTTAGGTGTGTATACTTTTACGGTAGGGTTGGAAAGTATTGTGGGTAATTTGCTTATCTGAAATGTGTGAGGCTTCTTGAGTAGAAGAAATGTTGTGAAATGAGGTGGAGGATAAGTTTTTAGTATATTATGATTTTTGACATGTTTGTAAGCTTTAGTCACTACTCCTACAGTTATAACAGGAAATGAGATGGAGGAATGAGATCATTACTATGGATGGTCATAGATTTCAAGTCTTAAGTTCACTTCGTCATGGGTTGCTGGAGATGGAGATCACTGGAGGAAACCAGTGATCATGAATTAGGGACGATCTCTTGTGATATCTGTTGGAGATTTGACATTAAACTAGGGAGGAAGAAAAGCCATATGTGCAAAAAATTAACAAAGGCAACTCAATAGTCTACCATATTTTTATAGAGGACTCGTTTGGACTCTTAAGATATGTCAGGTTAAAAATTGTAAGGAATATTTTGTCTGTTTTCAGTTCTGAAGATAATGCAGGATTCCTTTACAGGCTAGGTGTTGGGTTAAATTGGGAGTGACATGAGATGATAACCAAGGTAATGGACTTGGTCATGTGCTGCAGGACCTAATCTATCTAGAAATGATGTCACCTATATTTGACTTGCAAACCGGAAAATATTCAACGGTCATTGTATCCTTAGATTTTTAGCTCACTCCATTCCTGGAATAACTTGTTTCAAAACGCTGGAGCTATTTAGGTGTAGTATAGTTCTGTTGC
Source organism: Somniosus microcephalus (assembly GCF_052327205.1). NCBI lineage: Eukaryota > Metazoa > Chordata > Chondrichthyes > Squaliformes > Somniosidae > Somniosus > Somniosus microcephalus. The sequence continues at coordinate 245,021,920 of NC_140987.1, forward strand.
ATTGATGCAATATGTCTTGTACTGTGAATGTTTGTAATGCAGTACTTGAAACAATAGATTTGACCTTTTATGAAAGAAGGGAATTTGTGATGTAAGCAGTGTAATTTACATCGCTGAAAAGTTTTCCATGCCTTTTAAAATCCTAATGTGTTGACATTCTTTTTATTAAAATTGCTGTAGCCTTAGATTCCAAAATTAGCACTTCCAATTTAAGAGGAGCTGCAAATAGTGTATGCAATATTTTTGACATTTGCTCTGCTTTGGAGAAAGTTTACTTTGTATGTATGGGATTTTTCTACTTCTGTCAATATTAGAGCTAAACTTCTGGTATTAAATGAGTCTCTAGCAGTCTTTCTAATTCTCTCCCCCCCCCCCCCCCCCCCCCTGCACTTTTTTTTAAAAAAGATAGTACAGGTACCTGGAAAGCCATGGAAATGAGAGGAAGACCACAAAATCTCCATTTAGCAGCAATGAAAAGTTGCATTGCAAGCAATCGTTTTTTAGAAGGAATTCAGAAGGAAGCTTTTGTCGTTGGCGAATATAAAACAAGGGAAGAGTGAGTATATTTGGGTGTCTGAATTTTACAATGTGCAAAGTTCTGTATTTTTACTCATGAAGCTTAAGGGTGCACCAGAGTACTCTGCTCCCCTAGAGAAGCTCTTTCAGATGTGACGCTGGATTCAAACCGACAGTGTGGAACACTAGTACGATAGCAAAATACTGCAGATGTTGGAAATCCGAAATAACAACAGAAAATGCTGGAAAAACTCAGCAAGTCAGGCAACATCCGTGGAGAGAAATTTGAGTTGACGTTTCGGGTTTGACCCTTCTTCAAAACTGGAGAGAAAAGGAACTAGATCGAAGGCAGGGCTGCGATCAGACAAAAGAATAAAAGAACCAAAAGAAGTAAAAGAGATTAGAAGCTAGACGAGATGGTAATAGGCTGTGATTAGGTGTAAAGTGTACTGGCAGGGCAAAAGATAGCTGCCAGGTGTGAGAGAGAAACAAAAGGAAAGGGGGGGGGGGGGAAAGGAAAGGAGTGGAAAAATATAAGTGAAAATGAAATGGGGGCCGAGGTTATGACCCTTCCAGGGCCCCAAACACCCCTTCCAGGTGAAACAGCGATTTACCTGTACTTCTCGCAATCTAGTATACTGTATTCGCTGCTCACGATGCGGTCTCCTCTACTTTGGGGAGACCAAACGCAGATTGGGTGACCGCTTTGCGGAACACCTCCGTTCAGTCCGTAAGGGTGACCTCGAGCTTCCGGTCGCCTGTCATTTCAATTCACCGCTCCATTCCCACTCGGACCTCACCGTCCTTGGCCTCTTGTACTGTTCCACGGAAGCTCAACGTAAACTCGAGGAACAGCACCTCATCTTCCGATTAGGCAGTCTGCAGCCTTCCGGTCTCAATATCGAGTTCAACAATTTCAGATCATAACCTCGGCCCCCATTTCATTTTCACTTATATTTTTCCACTCCTTTCCTTTCCCCCCCCCCCCCCCCCTTTTGTTTCTCTCACACCTGGCAGCTATCTTTTGCCCTGCCAGTACACTTTACACCTAATCACAGCCTATTACCATCTCGTCTAGTTTCTAATCTCTTTTACTTCTTTTGGTTCTTTTATTCTTTTGTCCGATCGCAGCCCTGCCTTCGATCTAGTTCCTTTTCTCTCCAGTTTTGAAGAAGGGTCAAACCCGAAACGTCAACTCAAATTTCTCTCCACGGATGTTGCCTGACTTGCTGAGTTTTTCCAGCATTTTCTGTTGTTATTAGTGTGGAACACTGCCCAGGTATGTCCTTTTTATTTAAAAAAAAAGCCCATTACTGCCCTATTGGCCATCGCCCAAAGAATATTAAAGTGATGGAAGGAGTCCTTAATAATGTCATTAAGTGACATGTACTCACAATTCACTCACTGCTCAGTTAGGGTTCTGGCAAAGCCACTTGGCTCCAGACCCCATCACAGTCTTGATCCAGACATCGACATAAGAGCTTAATACCAGATGATAGGCGAGAGCAGCTGCCCTCAAAGCCTATCATCATCTATGTGGCTGAAGTCAAGATTGTAATGGAATTCTTGTCTGGGTGGGCACAGCCACAACAGCCCTCTCGGCTCACACCATCCAGGACAGAGCAATTTGCTTGATTGGTGTCCCTGCCATTAGATCCTCCCCTCCACTAGTTGGATGGAGTAAGTAGAGTCTAAATGATGCATTGTGGCAACTTGCCAAGTTAACTTTAACAGCACTTAGATGCTTGTGACCTCTACAACCAACAACGTGCAATATTGTGCTAACAACTTCCTCTACATTCCCCTTCAAGTCGTACACCATGCTGACTTGGTGTATCACCCTTCCTTCATTGTTGCTGGGGCAGAATCCTACTTAACACCATTGTGGGAACACCATCACCACAAGGACTGCAGGCGAAGGCCCACCTGCACCTTGTCATAACAACTAGGGACAGCATAAATGGAGAAACTTTGTTTAAAAATCCTCTGCTGGGGGAGGAGCCAATATGTCTGTCCTTTTCCAGACTGCATATTTTTTTGGACTGTGCTCAGTTTGTCTCTGTCAGAGATGCTCTTTCAGTGAAAATTAGATGGCCAGTGCCATTCCAGCCTCTTGATGTGCAAGAATCATTTGCACTCACTGGAATAGTGGATTAAACCGTATAAAATTATACAGCTTCATTTTTTTTGTGCTTCTGTTTTGAGGGATGGGAAATGGGACCGGTTTCAATTTTAATCCATTGTAGGTGTTGAGCGTTCACCAGTCTGATACGGAGTCTCGATGCAGACAAACTCTTATGGCTCAGCTGGAACTTAAGATCCAACTACTGTCAACCTGACATTTTTTACTTCCTACCTTTTTTAATATTGTGGCTTATGGGCAAGGGACTGTGCTGCAGTAAGTGAATGGCCTGGTTTCTTTTCTGTCCCCCATCTTTTACAGATTTCTTGCCCACTCCAGCCAATCCACTTGCACCTGTTCTTGAGACAAGCTTTTGGGAAGGTGTCTGGCATCCACTTGACATCGTCTTCTAAATGTGGTTGAGACCATAAATTCAGTTGCTGGAGAGGGGATCAAACTTTCTATCACTTTGTGCTATAGAAGCCATCCTTGAGGCCTGTTTGCTTGTCAATTTGTGCAAAGCTGTTTTGTGCTACGGACTTCAACTACTGAAACACATTATGGGTAGAACCCTTTTTATAAGCTGAGATAACACTGATGCTGTTGGTTTTAGACCATATATTGTAGGAATCCTATATTGTACATTGGGGAAAAGGAAACCGGGTGGTGCAATCAATTCAGACATGCAACACTTAAGATCTTCAGTGAAAGACAACGCCAAGCAGTTCATAACTACAGGATGCATTTGAATGAAGTCGTCCCTGGAGATCATTTGATCGTCACTGGAAACCAATCCTAGTATCTTCCTATTACAGCATCTGGTTAAGAGCCCATTGCAATGACCTCAGCCACCCTTCTATGCAGCCAGTTCCACCAGTTCATTGGCAACTATTTAGAAATAAATTCTTCCTGTGCTAAAGTTGCCTTTCATGGCCTGTGCCCTCATGTTTTGCTCAGTCTTGGTGTGTAAGGAATTGTTTTGGGGAAAAGTGGCAAACGTGGGATGAATGGATTTGTGAATACAGCCATCAAGTAAGATTGCAGATGATATGGTTCCGGAAGTATCCGTGTTCTCATTGTTGGGTGAAAAGGATGTCATTTTAGATGTCATTGGAATTAGTGGAGGGGTGCCAAGCTGTTTATCTTCAAGGCTCTTTGTCTTCATGGAACATATAGATGTGTGCCATGGGGCCACTGTCAAAATTCTTGTTAATTTGTATATATTTCAGATTGCTGATGAAATTTATCCAGCAATGAGACAACAGTGCTGAGCACAGCCAAGACCGAACAAATAAGAAATATGAACAAGTAGAACTGAGTTGCTTGGGCCTGGGGTCTGCATGTGGAGAACAGTTTGCATTCCATTGATTTTAGTGGGATGTGAGGGTGTATTCGCCTCCTGTCCATGCCTACTTCCATTGGCACGTGGTCCCCCAAAGCCTCCAATTTTAAATTTTGTATCCTCATGTTTGAAAACCCAGCCCTTCCATATTTGTCTGTCTTCCTCCTTCTCTCTTTCCCCCCCCCCCCCCCCCCACCACCACCACCACCAACCAAGAATGTTGTTCCTCCAACACTGGTCTCTTGCACATTATCCCCACCCCTTTACCTTCCTCTCCTCTATTCAGACCCTCCTTAAAACCCACTTATTTGACCAAGCTTTTGGTCACCTAATATCTTTATTTGGCTCAGCATCCATTTTTGTTTAAATATGCTACTATAGAGTGCCTTGGGACACTTTTCTACATTAAAGATGCTATATAATTGCAAGTTGTATTTCTCTTCAATGGGTTATGAGTAGTCACATGACATTGGCTTAACTGATCATTTATAATCTTCCTTTTTAACAATGGAGTATTTATTTTGCATTTGTCTCTAGATTATTGGTTAAAGAAAATGCAATCTTGAAGAAACTATATACTGAAAGAAAGGATCACCTAGAAAAGTAAGATGCCATTAGTGCTATTTTGGTTATAACCCCATTGGTGGATCTATAGCAGATCATGCTACTGATTTTCCAGGATGATCGATAAAATGGTACTTGGCCTTTGCATACTGAGAAAAGAACATTACTATTTCATCTGGACATGTCTTGTGTGATCTTTTATCAATTTTAAAAATGTCTCAATTGACTTCCTATTCCTCTGAATTGCCTGATATCCAAATTGAACTGTGGGACATGAGTGGTTCAGTCAGTTAGGCACTATTTAAGGGAAAATGGTTAGAATAGGATATATATTCAGAAAATGTTGAGGGGAGGGGGGATACAGAAGATGGGGAAAGTTGAAGTACTGTATAGGGTTAACTTTGCAGAAATAAAGCTACTTCTGGCATTTGAGTAGCTTTAGTACAATGGTATTTATTTCAGTGCCAGCATAGAGCTGAAACAGTAACCTGGTTGACCATGGGAATTCTCTGAACTAGCAGTCAGTTTAAGGATTACTTTTTGTAAAGTGCATTGCCAGATGGTTTGTATGTTTAGTTAAAATTAATTAATTGATCTCTTATGGTATTATTCAGTCTGGAGGTGGTTGTGATGTTTAGCTGCTAATCTGATCTGTTTCTTTAAGGCCACTACTCGGATTCTTGTGGGGAAGTGTTCCACATGTCAGTTCAGGTTAATAGCTGTTGGAGAACTTTACAGGTTGTCAGGCCCTTGTTCATCAATCTGCATTCTTCTCTCCAACAGAAATTAACCTGTAATTGTGCTTAGCATGAAATCAAAGTGTCAAATGTGACGTGCTCTCAAAACCTTGGTGTATAATGTGTAACACCTCAACAAAATAATATTGTAAAGTGCAAAGATTTTTTTATAATCAGTGGGGAAAGGAGGGAGTAACTGATTACAGTACTTGCTTATAAGATAGTTACAAATAAACTAGTTTGAAACTATTCTAAACATGTATAGAGGCAGGTAGCTGGCAATAAATTTTTCCTTGACCTGATTTTCCCAGTCACTGCTCGAGTCCCAAGTAACTTCTAGTCTAAAGTCCCAAGTAACTCGCTGTTGGTTGGAGCAGATTATAAGAAATGGATGATAATTGGCCTGAGGTGAAATGAAAATTGAACAATTCCATTAAAAAGCTGCTTGGCTGCATCCTAAATTTCTTACTCTTATTTGAGCTATTGCTGACGAAGAAAAATTGTGTTGTGCCCTTGAGAGAATCCATTTAGCAGAATTCTTACAATTTGACTTCTTTTGCTAGAGGTGCCTGTGGCTTCACAGAAGAACGTATTCAGAAACAGAAAGAGGTTTGTACAAAATCTTTTAATTTTTTTTGCTTTGATCAAATATTTAACTGACAACGCCAAATATTTGATATTAACTTTTCACTACCGAAGTCCGATCTTGACAGTACTTTGCTTTACTTGTAAATTTCTGAGCCTGGCTTAAATTGGCAGAAGGTCAAGTGCCTCATGTTGCCAGGAAAAGCTAATAATATAAGGGAATACAGTTTACTTTTTTTTACATTTGAATGACTTAACTAACACAAGTTGTGATCTAGTTTTAGTTATCTTTGGACTTTTTTGAATGATTGATTTATAACTTGCAGCTAAAATTGGAGGAAAGTGTTTTTTAGCATATATTTCCCCCCCCCACCACCACCACCTTATTTTTTGAGTGTTCCTCCTGTTTTATTTAAAAAAATATCTTTACACAAATTCTGTTGGTTTAAAAATGTTGCTAGTGTGAATAGCCTGGAGTGTGGCCTTCCTCCTGCCAGGCTACTCAGTGATGTTTTTTGTAATGTGTGCCTTGGAGTGACTCTCTATTGAAAACAGCAGGGTTTGGACGCCAAACCCTGATCTGAGGGGTACTCTGGGTGTGCAGAAACCATGCTACATGTTTGGAAATTTGCCTGTATCTCATTCACAGTTCTTGAAATATATTTCAAGGTCACTAACTTTTTTACATTTTTTTGTATGTTTAGTTTTTTTTTAAAACACATATGATCCATTCACTAGTTTTTGTTAGGTGTATCTCAGACGCTTGTACAACTTTGAATGCACTGATTTCCCTTGCTAATAAGACCAGCTAATGTGCCATCTGCCAAGGAGACTTTTGTAACCTGTCATCCAATATTTCTGTCACCGTTTGGTCTTTTCAGATTGATCCACGGTTTAAGAAAAGAAACTCTTCCTGTTGAGGTTCTTAATGAGATTATTTAAAATAAGTTTAGAATTGTAGTACAGGAAACTTTCGATTAACCAGCCCCTAAATAACCGGAAATGTCGGTTAACCAGCAAAATTCAGGAGTAGGTTCAGGTAACTTTTTATTACTTGCCTTGCTCCATGTGTTGCTGTGCAAGGGTGTTGCTGCAGCTGTTGCTAAGCTACAGAGACGCTTGCAACTTGTGGCCATTGTTTTGAACCTGTTGCTAAGCAACAGGGTTTGTTGCTTTATACGGAGCTCTCGGCTCCATATCTTTTACTATAGCATTCGGTTATCCGGAATTTTTGATGAACCGGCACCACGTCGGTCCCGTCCGTGCCGGATAAAAAAGTTTCCTGTAACTGTATGATGAGAGAAACTACATTGGTGGTCGCTCAATTGCGACATTGTGCAAGGGAAGATTTATTTTATTTTGGATAGCATTGATTAACAAATGTGTATGTTGTGCGCTGCTGAGACTTTAATGTTATTATACCACAAACCCCTCTTGTTCAGCTGCGTGAGATGTGGAATGTAGTAATGGATACATTGTCTGAGTTGGAAAAAGAAAAGGAAGTTATTGACTCTATAGTGGAGGGACGTGTAGACCTACATTCTCTTGACGGAACAGATGTCACATTAAAAGTACCAAGACCATTAGTAATTAGGATTGAGAATGAAGCCGATCAGGTGAGTAAACTTCATCGTATCTCAAACAGTATGATTGGTCATGAAGTTTTCCATTGCATAAAGATTCAGGCCGAATTTAAAAAAAAAAAAGCAAAGCTTGAATGATTCCAATTGCTTAATATGGAAAATCATATCTGTGACCAAGAGAATTTGAAAATATATTTTTGAAAGCTTCCCCACCCCTCAATTAACACTCTCTTCCCTCTTAAAGAAACTAACTCTCTATCCTGGTTAATTAGGTACTGGAAACCTTCCAATACCTCACGCAAGTGAGCATTGATCAGAAGTGTGCCTAAACTCTGAGTAAGAAGAACATCTGATGCAATTCTTGCCTGACATCCACATAACATTCTACAGCAGGATTATCTAATGGAAGTGTGTACCCTGGCTGTCCCTGCCAATTGTAGTACCCCAACCTGGTTGAGATCCACTAACTTAACAGAGGATCAAACTTGGGTCCTGAGATGTAGGTTTCGTGTCAGTGGAGTCTTTACTCCAGGCCATTTGGATAGTTGTACTGAAATTCTGTTGCTTTTCTTAGCAAATGGGGAGTAATTACAATTTTGTTGAATTTGCTTGCCATGATTAGTTTATTTCTAATTTTTGTGTTCATGTCTGTGTTCTTGTAACGCAAAACACCACCGGGTGATGCAGGTGCAAAGATGGCTCTGATCAGAGACAACAAATTTGAGATTCCAAACTAAAATGGAGAGCATCAGCATTCTGCTTGTAAAGCAGTAAATATCTGCAAACTCCATTGTAAAGTCAGCTGGGTCCAGCATACTTGTGTCTTTTGTAGATCTTTGAGGGGCGGGAGGGGAAAACAGACTTGTCTGTCTGTCTCCCATAATCTTGTCTCTTGAGCAAATATAAAACACAAAGGATCATTGCAAAAGATTTGGATGTGACACCTAGTTACTTTGCCACTCCCAAAACTTCAGTACAAGCACCCAAGTCCCTTGGGATTGGGATGTGACAGCTCAGGATGTGGAGTAACTCAGTTATGAGGAGTGAAAACCAAGCCCTGTTTTGACCAAGATCTCAAATGGATTTAAACCTGAATAGATTTATAATATAGACAGAACATTCAACAGACTCCAAGATGAAGGAGGTTGCTGACTCTTCTCTCTCTCTCCCAACACCCATTCAGTATCTGATTTCTAATTCTGTAAATGCCATAGGTTTCACATTTTTTTAAGTCTAACATGCATTCATATCATGGGGCACCATTTATAAATATTGTTTGGCTGTTCGTGGATAGTAGTGCAGCCTTTATTACTGTTCCTAGGTGATCACTCAGTTGTGGTAAATAAAATAACTAACACTTCTTCAGATACAATGAAAATTAAGTCTTCCAAAGTTGTAAGTGGCAGAGCAGCCTGTGCTAATGCAGCACGAAATGGAAGCTGCATATGCAGGCATGAGGAAGATTGTTGCTTTTGAGAGACAGAGAACTGATTTCCATCAGGAAGCTGGGACAGGCAGAGTAGGTCCTCCTTGTCTCCTATATATACTTTGAACTCTCAACTCTAGTGTGAGAAGAATGTAAAAGTTAGCCCAGAAAGGTGAATTAGGTGAAATGTTCTGTGGTATAAGGATGAGGATAATGAGTTACAGTAACTGAGAAGGAAAAGTTGAGGCTGCTGAGAAAGTAGAAGTCTGTGGAGGTGAAATTTAGATCAAATTTTAAACTTAAGTATTTAGCGATACTGGGCAGATCAAGTAAGCCAAGGACAATAAGGAGGGGTGGTGGGGGTGAGGCTATGGAGGGATTTGAAAACGAGGATGAGCATTTTGAAATCAAGCCGTTGCTTAACTGGGAGCCAATGTAGGTCAGCGAGCACAGGGGTGACAACATACAAGACATTAATGAACTTGTAGAACAGGTGTGTAATTGGCAAATTAATTTCAATATAGAGAAGTGTGAGGTGGTGGAATTTGGTGGGAAGAATGAGGCCACATAATACTTGGTTAATAAGAGTCTAAATGGGGTAGAGGAGCAAAAGGATCTAGTGGTACAGATGCACCAGTCATTAAAAGTAGTGACGCAGGTTAATAAGACCATTAAAAAGCACAAACCAAGCACGGGTTCATTTCTAAAGGGATAGAATTGAAAAGTAGAGAAGTTATGTTAAAATTGTATAGAACCTTGGTTAGACCACACACAATACTTCTAACTGTTCTGGTCTCCATTTTATAAATAGCATAGATGCATTTAAGAGGGGGAAAAAAAGAAAAGATTTGCATTTATATAATGCCTTTCAAGACTACCAGACGTCCCAAAGTGCTTTACAGCCAATTAAGTACTTTTTGAAGTGTAGTCGCTGTTGTAATGAAGCTAGATAAACACGAGGGAGAAAGGAATAGAAGGATGTGCTGATGGGGTCAAATAAAGATGGGTGGGAGGAGGCATGTGGAGCATGAACACTGGCATAGACCAGTTGGGCCAAATGGCCTGTTTGTGTTGTAGACTCCATGTAAATCTTTGTATCCAAAGAGAAATGTTACTGAAGATGTTAAGCGAACTTAAAATTGACAGGTCACTGTGACCTAGTAAACATGGATTCAGAAGGGGAAGATCCTACTTGACCAATCTCCTTGACTTTTTTACTGAAGTGATAGCTCGGGTGGACTGAGGAAAGCCCTGCTATGTGGACCTCAAAGGACATTTGATAAAAGTTCTACACTAAAGGCTATTTATTGGTTAAGTGTAAAACTGTGGGGAATCTTGAACAGGTAAGAAAATGGCTGGACGATGGAAAACAACTGGTACTTGTTACAGGGGTTATGTTGCGGAGGGTGAGCACCGAGTTAAGTGGTTCAGTGCTCAACGTTGGGGCCACTACTGGTTCTCATTTGCATCAATGACTTTGATTCAGAAACTCGCTCCAAATACAGCTGGAAAACATGAAGATTTTATTACAATGTATAGGCAAAAATGTATTTGGATCATCAAACCTGACCTGTTTATCATTGTAAATATTTATTCAAAGGGTGAGTGGCTGAAATTTCAATTGTGACTTCAACAAACATCCTTTCTAACATATAATGCTTATTTTCAGATTGGTGACCTGTACAAAGCTGGTAAACTGAATCTTTCAGCAATAATCCAGCTATGCAATTGGTCTCTCAGACTTCATGGTGACCAGCACTACCAAGTGGGCCCAGCAGAACTGGAACATCATCATCTTTCCCTGGAAAGACTGGCAGAGTTCCTGAAAAATGAACTAATTGAAATGAAGGAAAAAAGGTAAATGCTGGGCTAACCAAATGGGGGTGGGTTATTTTCTCAATCCAGCTGTTTGGGGGGTGGGGGGGGAATGTGACCTAGTGCTGTTTTGAGGTGAAATTAATATTGTGCCTTACTTTCTCTACTTTCCTAGAACAAATATCATTGAAAGTTCTAAATGTGACTTTGCTTCCAAAAGTTAGGTTCAATAATTAGTAATGTGCAACAAATGACATTTTAAACAAATAATAGTTTTATGTCAAATACAAATAGATGGCATCTGTCAATTACATGTTTCACATGTCAGAACTGGAAGATAAAACCAGCATTTAATAGAACTGAGCAAACAATTTAAGGGTGATTGAGAAGGAAGTGGGATTATGGGTGAATGTTCAAACCGTTTTATTGTAACACTAAAGGACTGTGCAGGTTGTATAAAGGCATGAAGAGATTCAAGAACGAAAGAGCAGGAAAATGGCCAATGACCCAAAACAAATTATGGGAAATCTGAAATGAAAGACATGTTAAAATAGGAGAGCGAGCCTGGGTTGGAAGCGGCTAAAATCGGTGTTTAGACCCGAATGTGCAGGAGAAAGTTGAAGTTTTGTCTGAAACACATGTGGTGCGCGTGCACTTTTTTTGTTAGCTCTCAATGATTTGTTTGATCTTCCAGTTCTGGTGAATGGCACCCGAACGCATTATCCTGTCTTTTTAGCATTACAGATGCTGACTAATCCTGCTGTGCGTTTCCAGCATTTCTGTTAATTGATTTCCAGCATTTTGGAGGCTTTTAGCGGATTGTTAAATTTACTGATCTTAAAGCATTTTTAAAATGAGCAAAAATTTGGCTTTACTTGCATTTGAGCCACTGTTGTAGTTGGCCATGTGTCACAGTTGCTATAATGGTATGTAATTGTTTTGTGGTGGTCACCAGTTAGTGCATTTTATGTTACTATTTCATGTACAGGAAACTTTTTTTTTATCCGGCACGGACGGGACCGACGTGGTGCCGGTTCATCAAAAATTCCGGATAACCGAATGCTATAGTAAAAGATAGGGAGAGCTGACAGCTCCGTATAAAGCAACAAACCCTGTTGCTTAGCAACAACTGTAGAACAATGAACACAAGTTTCAAGTGTCTCTGTAGCTTAGCAACAGCTGCAGCCACACCCTTGCACAGCACAGATGGAAGAAGGCAAATAAATATGAAGTAAAACCTACTCCTGAATTTTGCCGGTTAACCGAGATTTCCGGTTATTTAGGTGCTGGTAAATTGAAAGTTTCCTGTAGTTGATTTCTGATCACAAATAATGCATTGAAATCACTTTCTAGTTTGATTTCAAGAATTGCTTACAGATTATCAGTATGTTATTTATCAGTAATACTCAGCTGCTGGACTTTCGGTTGTATTGAGTCATATTCTTTCACAGCCAGAAGATAACACAAGAAGTTTTCCCTTCTGTGAAAACATCAATAGCCAAAATGGAAAGTGCATGGGATAAGAAATGGGAACAGTACTCGAGTAGAACTGGCTTTTCCCCAGTGAGGAAAAAATATCCTGTAAGTAGTACCTCTTGCTGAACTTGATATGGGGAAGCATTCCCTCTTTTCAATGTTGTCATAACTCTTGATTTAAATTTTTGAACATAAAAGTAGATTTCCTGTATGTTGATGTTTCATGATTGAACCCAAATCTAAAATGTGTCCGAATGCAGCGTAGAGTGTTGGTGTGAGGAAAGATTGGAGAAGTTCAAATTCGATAGTCTAGAGAGAAGTTGTACAAGAAGGGACATCACCTGCAGTATATAAGATGTTGGCACTTAAGACTCATGTTAATGGGACCAGATGGGAGACATTTAAATCTAATGAACGTAAATTTAATGTGTTTTTGCTCAAAGGGTGATAACTTACGAATAATCTCCCAGAAGTTTTTAAATCGATACAGATATTAAGGAATGCAGAGGACTAATTTGCAGGGCTGTGGGGAAATAGCTGGGGTGTAGGACTAAATTGGACATCTTTCAAAGAACCGGCATACACATGACTGGCCTCCTCCAGTGCTGTAAGATTCAATGCTAGGCTAAGCAAGTTGAAGCATTAGCGGGCTTAGTGGTCTTTTTCTGATTCTTGACTGTTCTAGAAGTGATATAGATTTGTTTTTCTTAATTGTCCAAGCTGAAAGGCTTCCTTCTACCCCAAAATTAACCTGATTGTTTTCACACCCTATTAAGCTTGACATGTTGAATAAAATTTGAGTGATTTGAAATAAGACACTTCGACAAGGCAAAGAATGAATCACGATTTGAATACCACTTGCCAACTAGTAATCATCATTGTACTATTGTCATCTCTTCAAGGCAAGGCTGCCAATTAATTCTGATCGTGTTGTCTTCAAATACTTCATAAGTGTGTCTTGATGTAGTTGTGATTCAGATGCATTAAATCAATTTATACTCACAAAGGAAAACTGTGTTATGGTTGTTCAATTTAATGGGGATGTGTTTTTATAGGTCCTTGATCTTCTACCAACCATGCCCCCGTTGTCTTTTGAGCCAGCTTCAGAAGAAGCTTATAAAAGCAGTATATTTTATTCACACTCTGCAACACTTCCAGGTGGGTTAAGAAAAGGTGTGCTAATTACACCATGTAGCAATTCCTGTAATTTGCCTTTTATCCATCTAGAATTAAGATTTCATTTGCATCTGAGCAGGAATTGTGTTTTTGTGCTCAAATACAAAATATATTAATTTGCAAAAAAATCAAGGTTTACTTAAAGAACTTCATTTTGTTTTTGATTGATACATACCCTCTGAAAATTAAGTCAATCACTGACCTTTCTATTGCCTGCCAACATTTCAAGTTGCTTGTCCTTTTCCATTTGAAGGTAGTCTGTTACTTCAGATATAACTCTTATCTTTGCTATTTTAAGAGAGGAGAGTAATTAAATAGAATGTACAGCACAGAAACCGACCAGTCAGCCCAACAGGTCTATCCTGGTGTTTATGCTCCACGAGCCTCCTCCCATCCTTCATCTCATCCCATGAACATATCCTTATTGGTGACTATATTGTATCTATGGCCGTTAGTTCTGGTCTTGCCCGCGAGTGGAAACACCTTCTCTACATCGACCCAATCAAACCCTTCCATAATAAAGACCTCTCTCGAGTCACCCCCCCCCCACCTTTTTTTCTAGAGAAAAGAGCCCCAGCCGATTCAATCTTTCCTGATGGGTATAATCTCAGTTGTGGTATCCTTCTAGTAAATCTTTTTTGTACCTTCCCCAGTGCTTCTAATCCTTTTTTATAATATGGAGACCAGAACTGTGCACTGTAAAGTGTGGTCCAACCAAGGTGCTATAAAAGCTTAGTGTAACATAATTGATATTCCTTCTTTTATATTTCCTGTTCAAAGGTCAAACAAAATCCCACTTTGGCAATTCCACCATCTATTGCCCTATTCACCCCAGATTCTTTGCTAAGTGTTCCTGTTGCCTTTTCAGCTAGTATATTTTAAATCTGCCTTTTCATCTTTCTGCTGCTTATCCCTTTTCCTCCCTCTGCTGCTCTGCTACAAAACCTGCATTGTATTGCTGTCTCCCTCTTAGCCTGAAGAGTGTGCTTCAACCAGCTTTCTCCCTGTCTTTCAGTTCCCATCTTAACTTCTGACTGAAGTAAATGCAATTTTTTTTTTAATGAACAGCATCACTTCCTAAATTCTGTTTTTAATCCAGTGTTCCCATCTCTCTCTCTTTTGTTCCCTGGAGTGATGTTTAACAGCTTGAAGCAAGGTTAAGTCGATGCTTCATGCAGTTTCAGCATAGTATAGTTTATTTTTATATATAGTAACTTAGTGCTTCCAAAGCAAATGAGGTGGAGAAATTCAGGCCTGATCTGCACCTAACAACATTTTTGTCTGAAAACTATATATGTGGTATTTAAGTAACTACTGTAAAGAACTGTATATATTAGTAATTTGTGCATGGAACACCATGCCTTCATTTGTAATATATTTTGTGTAATTAATTCAAATATTTATGAAGTACAATGAAATTGTTTTGCAACTGACTGAACCCTGTGACTACTTAGTCTTGCTTCAAACTGTAAAATATCTCTCTTTTCCCCCCCCCCCCCCCCCCCTCTTTTGTATGAAACCTTAAATTGACCAGTATATAATGAATTTGAAATCGGTTCCTGCTAAGTTCCTTTTTGGGGCAAGACAGACCATACACAGTTCTGTTAGAAATATAAGTTACAAGAGGAGGTGGTCAGCCATTGGTGATGTCACTGCCTAATCAGAACCAAATCGAATCAAGTTTGTTCAACTTGTATCGGAAGTTTTTGAAATGATGTATGCAAGTTTATCACTTGTGAGTACATGGTCCCTTAATAGCTACAGTAATCAAATTGCAGTAGGCATTCCATTCTGGCCAAATAAATAACTTGCCAGACTAAAAGGTGGTTGTTTTTATCCCATTCACCAGAGTGGTACAAATACTATAATATTTTCCCTTTTTATCTAATGCTTGCAAATAAACTTGGTGTTTCTACCTTTAGGAGTGGACAGGAGTACCTAGTGGGCATCACACACTGGTCTCTGGTGCTTTACATTTATGGTAAAAGAGTAATTGCTAAACCTGTGGAAAATTTTACTACCTGGTTTACATAAAGTTCTAAGTTTCAGATCATGGGGCAATGCTGGACTGCTTACTAAAGCTGCCTGTTGCTGTGGACATGGAGAGGTTGAATAGGGGCCAGGCCTATTTTATGTTAAATTTTGTATGCATAAATGAGAGCAATATGTATTTTTTAGTATGTACATTTAACATTGCCACATGATTCCATGCTTACTTACCTGTCATTTTATGTTGGAAGCTCTAGTCTGGTTTCCTGGGTCAAGTCGTGCTATTTGGGATACTATCTTTACTTGTCTTTGACCCCTCTGCAGCATTTAATGCTGTTAATCACTCCAGTCTCCCATTGTCCTTGCTGGTTTCTGTTCCAGCCTGTCCCAATGTAGCTAAGACATTTCCTGCAGTGATTTCTTCCCCTGTCCCAGTGTTTCATTCTTGGCTCCATCATATTCCAAATCTGCATGCTGTTTCTTGGTGACAACATCAGTGTCCACTGTATCAGCATTGATACGTATACTGTTGATGCTTGATTCTACCTCACCACCACCCCCTTGACTATACTGCTTGCACTGTGCTGCCTGATTGATTTTTCAACATCAAGTAGTTAATTAGACAGAATTCTATTGAACTTAACATCAGCAAGACCAAAGGCTTATCCAGAAATTGTACATTCCAGCCCTTGGCTCCATTGCCCTCCCCAGCTGCTAACTCTGCCTGAATCAGACCATACTCAACCCTGTCCTGTTTCTCCTTCAGCTGAACTTCAAATCCCATATTCTGCCTTGCAGGCTACCCATTTCTACTTATCTCTTGGTCTCCATTTTTCTTTCTTCACCACCCCCAAACAGCTCCTCACACTGGAACCCCCATGTGCCTTTGTCATTTTTAGGCTCAACTTCCCCAATGAGCTCCACGGTGCACAAACTCCAGCTCATTCTAAATTGCTGCCTGTGTCCTATTCCACACAAGTCCCATTTCCCTGTTCTTGCTGCCCTTGGCCATTTGTTCTCCATCACATTTGAGTTAAACATCCTCCATTCTAGTTTACAAATTCCTCAGTCCTCTCCCTGACTCTGCAGCCGCCTTCAATCCTATGTGCTTTTCTAGCCCTAGCCTCACTTGCATCCCCCACCTTCCTCAAACTTCACCATCTGTGGCAGTCTTCAGGCATCATGGCCCCGGATCCAGATCTGCCTAAATTTTTCCACCTTAATACCTCTTTTCCAACCCCCCCCCCAAAAAAAAAAGCCTTCTCCAACCTTGCCTCTTTGACCTTGCTGTACCTGTTCCAATTAATGCTCTGTATCCATATTCTTCTGCATGTGCTAAATGGTATCATGCCTGTTTCCTTGCTCTTCACAGCTAAACTACCACTTTTTACTTGCCTAGCTTGGCATATTCTAGTATATGATTTATATAGGGGATTAAATGGGATCCTCTAAGAACATAAGGATTAGGAGCAGAAGTAGGTCACACAGCCCTTTGAGCCTGCTCTGCCATTCAAAAATGTCATGCTGATCTTTGACCTCAACTCTACTTTCCTGCCCGATCCCCATAACCCTCAGACTCCTAAAATCTATCTGTCTCCACCTTGAATGTACTGAATGACTCGGCATCCACAGCCTCTCGGCAACTACCCTGTCGATCCCCCCCTCAGTATCTTGTATGTTTCAATGAGATCCCTCTCGTTCTTCTAAAGTCCAGAGAGTATCGGCTCAATCTACTCCGTCCCTCATAAGATGATCCTCTCGTTCCCAGGGATCAATGTAGTGAACCTTTGCACAGCCTCTAAGGCCAGTATATCCTTCCTCCGATAAGGAGACCCAAACTGTGCCCAATCCTCCAGGTGTGGTCTCACCAGAGCCCTGTACAACTGTAGTAAGATTTCCTTACTCTTGTACTCCAACCCCCTTGTAATAAAGGTCAACATGCCATTTGCCTTCCTAATTGCTTGCTGTACCTGCATGCTAACTCTGTGTTCCCTATACAAGAACACTTACATCTCTGAACACCAGCATTTAATAGTTTCTCACCATTTAAAAAATGATCCTGTTTTTCTATTCTTCCTACCAAAATGAATAATGAAACCCTAGTTTGTTTTGATCGTTGGGTTTGACAATTTCAGTTTATTTTCTTAGAATGTTTAGGAAATTGTTGATTGGAAGCTGTAATTATATAGACCTACCACAGCATCTTGGTTTGCTGTCCATTCCATGTTCACTTTCATTTCAGTTGGTTCCAAAGCAGCATTAGTGGAAGGCTGGCTACAGATTACTTGCTGCTGGGTTTATTTATATTTATTAAAAAAAAAAAAAAAAAATTGGATGCAAGGAAGCACAAATTTTAATACTCAATCCTGTATCTCGAAATTAACTCTAGTTTAGCACATGAAAATGTCTGCACTGAGGGAGTTTGGTTTAATGTTACTTTGACTGGAATAATCTATTGTGCAATGAGCAAGGATTTGAAGCCTAACTTTTGTTTTTGTATTTTTTTTTTTTTATTGGGCCCTGAAGAGCCATGTACAAGAAGTCCAGAGAGAGATGACAGTGGTATAGGGAGTGTTACAAGAAGCTTTAATGATCCAAGCATATCAAAATTGCAGTGTTCTGGAAGGTAAGCTCTAGAGTACCCTTAAATACTTTTTCAAGCCAGTTACATCCTTGAGCCAATGAAGGCTGCACATATTGCATGTTCTAGTCAATGTAGCTTTCATCTTGCATAATTAATTTTAACATACAGTTTTAGAACCCATGATTTTTTAACAGGCTGTGGTCTATATTGGTTGAGCATTTTGAACAATATTTGTCTTAACATACCTGAATTTCCATGTTGGTTACTTTCCAGTTTTAGTGTTCCTTATTTTATTTTGAGATGGCACTCTGCATTTTTCCCTCAAAATAGAAAGCAACCTTTTTGATTTTAAAATCCGTAGTTCTGAAGCAGTTTCAATTTATGTTTTTCCTGTCATATTTTTCTTCTCTCCTCAAAGCATTCAACCCTTTATTGGGGTACATTTCAACAGGTGCCTTGTCCAATGAATACATTTTAAAGGTAGAACCTTCAACACTATGTAGGGTGGAAGAGGAGAGAGCATTGGAATAGTCAAGTCTAGAGGTAGTTTTGAAAAAGTTATAAACCATGCAACAGAGACTACTGACATGGAAAATATATTACTGATTTTATTCAAATTAACCAACTAGATTTGAATGAGTGGATGGATACAGAATACAATTTATTGAAGAGCACTATTGCTAAAATACAGTAAAGTTGAGGCTACCGTGCAATATGTTTCATAGAAACTTAGTGGAACTGAGCAATGTTCTCACCAGTCACCCAACTTAAACCTGGGGGAAAAAATATGACTTGGCTAAAAGGTTTTGTAGTGCATAAATTTAACATGCTGAAATACTTTTTTAACTTGTTAAGAAAATATTACTGCAAATTTTAAAACTCTCAGAAAATGAGGGGCTGAATGGCCTACTCCTGTTCTATGTTCCTAATCACCTGGGAGGCTGATACACAACTAGAGCCAAATTTACTCTAGTTGACACCAATATCTCCCTAGAATAAAATGAGCCTTTTGATGACCGAACCGACTTGAGAGAAATCGGAGCGGACAGATACGGGGCAAACAAAAGATATGTGAATTGCAATCAGTGTGTGGCATAATGAGCTGTGCTTAAATAGTTGGTTCCCTGTAAATCAACTACTGAAATAATTGTGTACACAAAATAGTGCTTCAGCTGTTTGAACATTACATAGCATTCATTTGCGTGGGGGGGGTGGGTGCGCATTGGTGAAATGAGTATGATTTCTGCTCAGAGTGGTGAAACTGAGATGATCGATATCCCAGCTGCTGCTGCTCCATGAATGGATTGAGAAGGCAAGGATGGGGAAAGGGGTCAAGTGGATCGCAATGGCAGAGACCGGACAAAGGGGTTCTGATGCACCAGGGAGCCTTGATTGCAAAAATGAAAGTCTGGCAGCAGTGGAAGAACTTGGCACTGTGCTGTTATCTGAATTAATTTGAAGTGGGGGTGTAAGTAGATGAAGAGGATCTTGCTGAAGACAGATCATTTGGATTGGAATGGAATGGTGAATCTGGCTGAAGTGCAGTTGGGAGAAATTTCATTAGAAAGTGATGAGGGGGAGTGGGAATAGGACGTAGACTGCATCGAAGAGTTGTTTGTGTTTCTGGCCCTTGTTACCTGAAAAGAAGAAAAAATGTTTAGTTAAACAACCCAATGCGATGGACGATGATGTGGAGCTGAGGACCAGGTTAGCTTCAAGATTGAGTCGGTGCTGCTGGAGAGAGTTCAAGAGCATGCATGTAGCAATACACACAAGTGGATTTACTGAAATGGTGAGAGCAGTGGTTTGAGAACTGTTGAATATCATGGGTAGATTCAAAGCGAGAGGTGTGAAATTTAAGCTGGAATCCAGGTGGAATGAGCTGGAGACAGGTACCGAGAAGAGATCGCTGTGAATGTTGCTAACTTGCCCAAAGTACTGTAAGCTTGAACATTAGGGGTTTACATTTCATTTCATTTTTATTTCGTATTCAATTAAGGTTCAATTCAATCTAAACTAGGAATGGAACTATTCCCTTAATTCAAGCTTTTGATCTGGCAGGTTCAACACTCTAGTTAGAGATCCAACTGAGGAAACCAGTTCTTCATTTCTTGGAGCGGTAAGAGACCTTTTCATATTCCATTTGCAAAGGATACAGTGAAGACTAATCCGTTGTATTATATTCATATAAATACACTAGAATAATATCTCACTAGCAATGCAAATTAACATCTTTATACTTACCAGTATTCAAACCACTAAAAATGTGTTTATTCTCAGGAATCCATTGAAATGCCACTTGTAAATAGGCACCCTCTTGAAAGTAGTTTGCAGACTCCATATGCAAATCAGAAGGCAATACAGCAAAAGGACAAAGCTCAAAGTCCAGCACTTCTGAATAAACTTAAAGAAAGTCTTAAGAAAAGAGAACAACTTCAGAAGGCTGTTGACCAGTTGGCAGAAGAGGTTAGTAAACATCACTTTTTATATCATAGAATGATACAGCACAGAAGGTGGCTATTCGGCCCATCGTGTCTGCCGACTCTTTCGAGAACTATCCAATTAGTCTCATAGAAACATAGAAGATAGGAGCAGGAATAGGCCATTTGGCCCCTCGAGCCTGCTCTGCCATTCAATGAGATCATGGCTGATCATCCAAATTCAGTACCCCATTCCTGCCTTCTCTCCATATCCCTTGATCCCTTTAACCTTAAGAAATATATCCAACTCCTTCTTGAATATATTTAATGAATTGGCCTCTACTGCCTTCTATGGTAGAGAATTCCACAGGTTCACCACTCTGGGTGAAGAAATTCCTCCTCATCTCTGTCCTAAATGGCTTACTCCTTAGACTGTGACCCCTGGTTCTGAACTCCCTGACCATCGGGAACATCCTTCCTGCGTCTAGTCCTGTTAGAATTTTATAAGTTTCAATGAGATCCCCTCTCATTCTTCTAAACTCCAGCGAGTATAAGCCGAATCGACCCAATCTCCTCATACGTCATTCCTGCCATCCTAGGTATCAGCCTGGTGAATCTTCGCTGCACGAACATCCTTCCTCAGATAAGGCGACCAAAACTGCACACAATACTCAATGTGGTCTCACCAAGGCCCTGTACAACTGCAGCAAGATATCCTTGTTCCTGTACTCGAACCCCCTCACTGCGAAGGCCAACATACCATTTGCCTTCTTAACCACCTGCTGCGCCTGCATGCTTACTTTCAGTGACTGGTGCACAAGGACACCCAGGTCTCGTTGCACTTCCCCTTCTCCCAATCTATTGCCATTCAGATAATCTGCCTTCCTGTTTTTGACACAAGTGGATAACCTCGCATTTATCCACGTTATAGTGCATCTGCCATGCTTCTGCCCAATCACCCAACCTGTCCAAATCATACTGGAGTGTCTCGGCATCCTCCTCACAGCACACACACCCACCCAGCTTTGTCGTCTGCAAACTTGGAGATATTACATCTAGTTCCCTCGTCTAGATCATTAATATATATTGTGAATAGCTGGGGTCCAAGGACTGATCCCTGTGGTACCCCACGAGTCACTGCCTGCCACTTGGAAAAAGACCCGTTTATTCCAACTCTTTGCTTTCTGTCTGCCAACCAGTTCTCTATCCCATGTGCCTTAACTTTACACGCTAATCTCTTATGCGGGACCTTATCAAAAGCCTTTTGAAAGTCCAAATACACCACATCCACTGGTTTTCCATTATCTATTTTACCAGTTACATCCTCAAAACATTCCAGTAGATTAGTCAAGCACGATTTACCTTTTGTAAATCCATGTTGACTTTGTCCGATCCTGTCACTGTTTTCCAAGTGCTCTGCTATTACATCTTTTATAATGGACTCTAGCATTTTCCCCACTACTGATGTCAGGCTTACCAGTTTGTAATTCACTGTTTTCTCTCTACCACCTTTTTTTGAATAGTGGGGTAACATTAGCTACCATCCAATCCATGGGTACTGTTCCAGAGTCTATTGAATCTTGGAAGATGACCAGCAATGCATCTACTATTTCTAGGGCCACTTCCTTAAGTACCCTAGGATGTAGATTATCAGGCCCTGGGGATTTATCAGTCTTCAATCCCGTCAATTTCTCTAACACCATTTCCCTACAAATACTGATTTCTTTCAGTGCCTCCTTTTCATCAGACCCTATGTTCCCCGACATCTGTGGGAGGTTATTTGTGTCCTCCTTTGTGAAGACCGAACCAAAATATGTATTTAATTAGTCTGCCGTTTCTTTGTTCCCCATTATAAATTCCCCTGATTCTGACTGCAAGGGACCTACGCTTGACTTCACCCATCTTTTTTCTCTTCACATATCTCCCCTGCTCTTTCCCCATAGCCCTGCAAAATTCTCCAGTATTTATTCAATCCCCTTTTGAAAGTTACTATTGAATCTGCTTCCACCACCCTTTCAGGCAGTACATTCCTGATTATAAATTGCTGCTTAAAAAAACACTTCTCATCTCCCCTCTGGCATTTTTTGCCAACTACCTTGAATCTGTAGCCTCTGGTTACCTATCCTCCTGCCAGTGGAAACAGTTTCTCCCTACTCTTAGCAAAACTGCTCATGATTTTGAGTACCTTTTATTAAATATCACCTTAACCTCTGCTGTGAGGAGCACAATCCCAGTTTCTCCACCTAACTAAGTCCCTCATCCCTGGTACCATTTCTAGTAAACTTCTGCACCCTCTCCAAAGCCTTGACATCCTCCTTGGTATGGTGCCTAGAATTGGACACAATACTCCAACTGAGGCCTAACCAGTGAGTTATAAATATTTACCATAACTTCCTTGCTTCTTTACTCTATGCCTCTTTACAAAGCCAAAGATCCCCTATGCTTTTTAGATGGTTGTTCGATCCGTGATTCTGAGAGTATGATGTTTTTCAATAACCACACGAATGCTGTAACTTAACAATAAACAGGTATTTACTGGAGGAGGGTAGTCTCAAGACTGGGGGTACAGAGGCATGCACAAGGCTTATATACAGGTGTGGTCACTGCCGGTACTACAGTATACAGGAGATGTAAAAGTAGTTCTGTCTTAAAGGTACATACACTACAATGGTCTTCTCAACTTTTTCTGCCAGCATCCAAGATTTGTGTATGTGGACCCCCCAGTTCCTGCACCCCTTTTTAAAATTGTATCATTTAGTTTATAATGCCTCTCCTCATTCTTCCTTCCAACATGCATCACTTCACACTTCTTTGCATTAAATTTCTTCCATAAGTTTTCCCATTTCACCAGTCTCTGTCCTCCTGAAGTCTGCTACTATCCTCCTCACTAATACATTTCTAAATGTTGTCACCTGCAGACTTTGAAATTATGCCCTGTATACCATTATGCCCTGTATACCAAAGTCCAGGTCATTGATATATATCAAAGAGCAGTGGTCCTAATACTGATCCCTGTGGGACACCACTGTATACTTCCCTCCAGTCTGATAAATAACCGTTCACTGCTCTCTGCTTTCTGAGGATGTAACTGGTAAAATAGATAAGGGAGAACCAGTGGATGTGGTGTATTTGGACTTTCAGAAGGCTTTCGATAAGGTCCCACACAAGAGATTAGCGTGCAAAATTAAGGCACATGGGATTGGGGGCAAGGTATTGACTTGGATAGAGAACTGGTTGGCGGACAGAAAGCAAAGAGTTGGAATAAACGGGATCGTTTTCCGAATGGCAGGCAGTGACTAGTGGGGTACCGCAAGGATCGGTCCTAGGACCCCAGCTGTTCACAATATATATTAATGATCTGGATGAGGGAATTGGATGTAATATCTCCAAATTTGCAGATGACACAAAGCTGGGCGGGAGGGTAAGCTGCGAGGAGGATGTCGGGAAAATCCAGTACGATTTGGACAAGTTGGGTGATTGGGCAGAAACATGGCAAATGCACTATAATGTGGATAAATGTGAGGTTATCCACTTTGGTGGCAAAAACAGGAAGGCAGATTATTATCTGAATGGCAATAGATTGGGAGAAGGGGAAGTGCAAAGAGACCTGGGTGTCCTTGTGCACCAGTCGCTGAAGGTAAGCATGCAGGTGCAGCAGGCGGTTAAGAAGGCAAATGGTATGTTGGCCTTCGTAGCAAGAGGGTTCGAGTACAGGAACAAGGATGTCTTGCTACAGTTGTACAGGGCCTTGGTGAGACCGCACCTTGAGTATTGTGTGCAGTTTTGGTCACCATACCTGAGGAAGGACGTTCTTGCCATGGAGGAGTGCAGCGAAGATTCACCAGGCTGATACCTGGGATGGCAGGAATGACGTATGAGGAGAGATTGTGTCGATTGGGCTTATACTCACTGGAGTTTAGAAGATTGAGAGGGGATCTCATCGAGACCTATAAAATTCTGTCAGGTCTGGACAGACTAGATGCAGGAAGGATGTTTCTGATGGCCGGGGAGTCCAGAACCAGGAGTCATAGTCTAAGGATAAGGGGTAAGCCATTTAGGACTGAAATGAGGAGGAATTTCTTCACCCAGAGAGTGGTGAACCTGTGGAATTCTCTGCCACAGAGGGTGGTGGAGGCCAGTTCATTAAATTATATTCAAGAAAGAGTTGGATATGTTTCTTGAGGCTGAAGGGATCAAGGGATATGGGGAAAAGGCGGGGACAGGGTACTGAGTTTGGATGATCAGCCATGATCACATTGAATGGCGGAGCAGGCTCGAAGGGCCGAATGGCCTATTCCTGCTCCTATCTTCTATGTTTCTGTCTCATGGCCAATTTTGTATCCACACTGCTACTGCTCCATTAATCCCATGGGCTTCAATTTTGCTAGCAAGTCTTATTGTGTGGCACTTTTATCTAACACCTTCTGAAAGTCTATATACACATCAGTGGCACTACCTTCATTAGGGATTGAAAATGATTTTTTTTGAGGGAGAAGGCATGGCTGGGGTACTGAATGAGTACTTGCATCTGGTCACAGTAAAGGAGGGGGTAAAAAAAAAATTGGAACCCTCTCTATTGCTTTATCAAAGAACTTGACCAAGTTTGTCAGACACACTTTGCTGTTGGCTGTCATTTATTAACCTGTGTTCTTCCAAGTGACAATTCTGTCCCAGATTATCTCTAGAGGTTTCCCTGCCACTGATGTGAGGCTGACTGGCCTATTGTTACCTGGTTTATCCAAGGAGGATTGAAAGATTGTGGCTAAAGCCTCTGCTATTGCCACTCTTGTTTCCCTGAGCAGCCTCTGATGCATTCCATTTGGACCTGGGTGACTTTTCTACTTTTGAGTGCTGCTAGTGTTTAAGTACCTCTATCTATTTCCATCCTATCCAAATTTTTTTACCCCCTCCTTTACTGTGACCAGATGCAAGTACTCATTCAGTACCCCAGCCATGTCTTCTCCCTCAAAAAAAAAAAAAAAAAAAATCATTTTCGATCCCTAATCTACCCCACCCTTCCTTTGATTATCCTTGTACTATTTATGTCTTTAAAGACGTGTTCCTTTTGTGTTACCTGCTAATTTATTCTCGTATACACTCTCTCTTTGCCCCTCATATTTCCTTTTTCAGTTCTCCTCTGCTTTCTGTATAAAGCTTGGTTCCCTACTTTTATTATGGACCTGACATTTATCATAAGCCTCCTTTTTCTGTTTCATTTTAATCTTTATTTCTTTATTCATCCAGGGAGCTCTTGCTTTGGATGCCCTTTTCCCCCTGGAGGGAATGTCTGGTCAGTACCTGAGCTATCTTCTCCTTGAAGGGGTCTCATTACTGATTTACATAATCGTATAAACTAACCAAAACACTTACTCCAAATCTAAAATAACAGAAAATGCTGGAAAAACTCAGCAGGCCAGGCAACATCCGTGGAGAGAAATTAGTCAATGTTTCGGGTCAAAACCCTTTATCAAGACTAAAGAGGTACAGGGAATGAAATAGATTAAGAGGCCGGGCTGGGAGAGAACAAAAGAGAGGACAGTAAGGTATTCAAAACGAGACGAGATGGTGATGGGACTAGTGGAGACAAAAGACAGCTCTAGATTGGGTGTAGAATGGGAGACAGCTGCCATGTGGGAGAGAGGGGGGAAAAAGGAAAAGGGGGGGGGGGGGGGGGGGGAACCAAAACAAAAGTGTGGATAAAAAATATAAGTAAAAATGTAATCGGGGCCGAGGTTATGATCTGAAATTGTTGAACTCGATATTGAGTCCGGAAGGCTGTAAAGTGCCTAATCAAAAGATGAGGTGCTGTTCCTCAAGCTTACACTGAGCTTCCGTGGAACAATGCAAGAGGCCAAGGACGGTGAGGTCCGAGTGGGAATGGGGCAGTGAATTAAAATGACAAGCGACTGGAAGCTCGGTCACCCATACGGACTGAACGGAGGTGTTCCGCAAAGCGGTCACCCAATCTGCGTTTGGTCTCCCCAATGTAGAGGAGACCGCATCGTGAGCAGCGAATACAGTATACTAGATTGCAAGAAGTACAGGTAAATCGCTGTTTCACCTGGAAGGGGGGAGGTAGAAGGGCAGGTGTTACATCTCCTGCACTTGCACGGGAAGGTGCCAGGGGAAGGGGTGATAGAGGAGTGGACTAGGGTGTCTCGGAGGGAGCGGTCCCTACGGAATGCTGAAAGGGGAGGGGAAGATGCGTTTGGTGATGGGATCACTTTGGAGATGGCGGAGGATGATCCGTTGAATGTGGAGGCTGGTTGGGTGAAAGGTGAGGACAAGGGGAACCCTATCGTGGTTCCGGCAAGGGTGAGGGCAGAAGTGCGGGAGATAGAACGGACACGGTCGAGGGTTCGTGTCAACCACAGTAGAGGGGAATCCTTCGTTGAGGAAAAAGGAAGACCTGTCGGAAGCACTGGTGTGGCAGGTGGCATCGTCTGAGCAGATGAGATGGAGAAACTGGGAGAATGGAATGGAGTCCTGACAGGAGGCGGGGTGGGAGGAAGTGTAGTCCAGGTAGCTGTGGGAGTCAGTGGGCTTGTGAATATTGGTCAATAACCTATCCCCAGAGATGGAGAAGCGTCCATCTCTGGGGATACTCCAAATCTATCCTGGTTGCACACCTCCAGTGGAAAGGGCATTTATTTAGGGAAGGTGAGATAATTAATTGTAATTCAGATTATGTATTTTGGCTCTATAGAGGAATATTACCCATTACAATGCACAACTTGGCCAAGGCTTCAAATGGATTCATCCTAACTGAGTACCAAATGCATGTTTATTGGTGAATGATTTCCTTCTACAGGTAGCAGATACTATCACCAAAGATTCACCTGGAGTATCCCAAAAGCAAGATCTGACCCGGGAAGACATATTTGTCTCGCTGGCGAATAATCCCTTTACTGCACACACAGAGCTTCCAAGGACGCCTGAAAACTTGAGTAAGCTTCCTGTAATAGTCTTCACTTCATAGTTTGATTTTTAAATCTAGCCACATGCTAAGTAATGCTGAGTTATGTAAACCATAATTAACTAATTTTCCTGTGTCAATAGACTAGGAAGTACAAGACTTTTGCAAATGTCTATTAAAACTATGTTCAAAATAACCAAGAATTTTAATTTTGTGATGTGGAAGGCAATGTCAGTTTGAACAACTTTAACACCACAAATACATTCCTTTTTAAGGCACAAAAACCCCACAGAAAAAGTGGTCCAACCGTGGCTAACCAGAGAAGTTAAAGATAGTATTAGATCAAAGGACGAGGCTTATACTGTTGCCAAAAAGAGTAGTAAGCCTGGGTATTGGGAGGATTTTAGAATTCTGCAAAGGAGGACCAAGAAATTGATAAAGAAAGGGGAAATGAAAGTAAACTAGCGAGAGACATAAAAACAGACTGTAAAAGCTTCTATAGGTATGTAAAAAGGAAAAGATTAGTGAAAGTAAATGTGGGTCCCTTGCAGGCTGAGACAGGAGAAATTATAATGGGGAATAAGGAAATGGCAGAGAAATTAAACAAATACTTTGTGTCTGTCTTAATGGAAGAAGATGGAAAAAACCTCCCGGAAATAGTGGAGAACCAAGGGTCTAACGAGAATGAGGAACTGAAAGAAATTATTAGTTTAAAAAAAAAGTACTGGAGAAATTAATGGGACTGAAAGCTGATGGTCTACATCCTAGGGTTTTGAAAGAGGTGGCTATAGAGATAGTGGATGCATTGGTTGTCATCTTCAAAAATGCCATAGATTCTAGAATGGTTCCTGCAGATTGGAAGGTCACAAATATAACCCCACTATATTTTTAAGAAAGGAGGGACAGAGAAAACGGGGAACTACAGACCAGTTAGCCTGATATCAGCAGTAGTAGGGAAAATACTAGAATCTATTATTAAGGACATGGTAACCGGGCACTTAGAAAATAATAGGATTGGGCAGAGTCAACATGGATTTATGAAAGGGAAATCATGTTTGACAAATCTTAGTTTTTTGAGGTTGTAACTAGCAGAATAGATATGGGGGAACCAGTGGATGTGTATTTGGATTTTCGGAAGGCATTTGATAAGGTGCCACACAAGAGGTTATTGAACAAAATTAGGGCTCATGGGATTGGGGGCAATATACTAGCATGGATTGAGGATTGGTTAACGGACAGAAAACAGAGTAGGAATAAATGGGTCATTTTGGGGTTGGCAGGCTGTAACTAGTGGAATACTGCAAGGATCTGTACTAGGGCCTCGGCTATTCATAATCTATATCAATGATTTGGATGACTGGACCAAATGTAATCTATCCAAGTTTGCTGATGATACAAGCTAGGTGGGCATGTAAGTTGTAAAGAGGATGCAAAGAGGCTTCAAGGGGACAAGTGAGTATGGCAAATGGAATATAATATGAAGTTATCCACTTTGGTAGGAAAATAGAAAAGCAGAGTATCTTTTAAATGGTGAGAGATTGGGAAATGTTGGTGTTCAGCAGAACCTGGGTGTCCTTGTACACAAATCTCAGTTACAGCAAGCACTTAGGAAAGCAAATGGGAAGGCCTTTATTACAAGAGGATTTGAGTATAAGAGTAAAGAAGTCTTACTGCAATTATGCAGGGCCCTGGTGAGACCACACCTGGAGTATTGTGTACAGTTTTGGTCTCCTTACCTAAAGAAGGATATACTTGCCATAAAGGGAGTGCAACAAAGGTTCACCAGAGTGATTCCTGGGATGTGGGGATTGTCCTATGAGGAGAGATTGAATAGACTTGGCCTATATTCTCCAGAGTTTAGAAGAATGAGAGGTGATCTCATTGAAACATACAAAAGGTCGGCTACCGACCATAGAGCACATGTACCAGAAACGCTGTTTACGGAGGTCACGGTCCATCATCAAAGACCCTACCCGCCCCAGCCACAGTCTGTTCGCCCTCCTGCCATCTGGGAGACGCTACAGATGCATTCGCACCCGTACGACCAGATTTAGGAACAGCTTCTTTCCCAGGGCTGTCATCCTACTGAACTCCACAAATAAACTCTAAAGCCTGCACATCTGCCAATGCACTTTATTATGGTTATGTTTATGTTAGTGTATTACAAGCCAAATGTATGTTGAATGTTTAAATGTCTTAATCTAAATGTACACTCTCGGGAGCCGCAAGCCTACATTTCGTTGTACTGCACTTGTGCACTAACAATGACAAAAGTTGATTTGATTTGATTTTGAAATTTTTTACAGGGCTTGATAGGATAGATGCTGGGAGGATTGTTTCCCCTGGCTGGGGAGTCTACAACCAGGGGTCACAGTCTTGGAATAAGGGGTCGGCCATTTAGGACTGAGCTGAGGAGACATTTATTCACTGAGGGTGGTGAATCTTTGGAATTCTCTACCCCAGAGAGCTGTGGAGGCTCAGTTGTTGAGTATATTCAAGACCGAGATTGACAGATCTTTGGATATTAAGGGAATCAAGGGCTATGGGGATAGTGCAGGAAAGTGGCATTGAGGTAATAGATAAACCATGATCTTAGAATGGCAGAGCAGGCTCGAGGGGTCGAATGGCCTACTCCTCCTATTTTGTATGTTCTGTTCTTAAAGTAACTTTAAACGATGTAGGTACAAAGAAAGAACAAACTTTGCATTCATACCATGCCATGATGTCCCAAAGCTCTTCACAGCAAAGTAATTACTTTTGAAGCATAGTCCTGATCTGCCTCCACCTGACATTACTCTACTCATGTTCAGCTCTCATCATTCCCAGCAAAGGCTCATGGCATGAAACAGCCTAATTGGGCCTGCTGATCAGTCAACTTGGTTTTGGTTGCCACCGAGTGGTATGCTCTGTTTAGTGTCTCGGGTGTTGGTTGCCATTGAACGGTATGCTCTATTTAGTGCCTCATCAGCCTGTTTTCTGAGTGCTACAGAGGCTCCTGAAGAAAAATTCTCACTTGGTATTGACTGATTATCAATAAAGAATTGAGATCCCTTAAAGGTATAAAACAGGTTAAAAGTGAAGACTAAATTAAAATAGTTGAAGAATTTGTATTTATATGGTGTCTTTTGTGCCCTCATGATATCCCAAAGTGCCTCACAACTAACAAATTACTTTTGAAGTGTAGCCACTATTGTATTCTGTAGCCAAACTTGTCAGCCACAACTTTCTATGTGTATTCACTAGTAGCATGTCGCCCATTATCGGAGATTCTACAACTAAACTTACTAACTCGAGTTCAAAAAATAATCAAGCCACAAATGGCTGAGTGCAAAATGAGGTTGGGGGCAAAGTTTATAATGTGCTGATGGTAACCATTAGGGAGTCACTGAATGCAAGGGAAATCCCACTGAAATAGAGATGAGCCAACTTGGTACCACTTTTCAAAAGTGCCAAAACAAACCCAGCTAACTCTAAATCCATTAGTCTTGCACCACTTAGTAGCAAAGTAACGGAATCAAGAGCAAAGTTGATGGTTAACTAATGACAGTCACCATAGTTTCAAAAGGGGAAGATTTTTGCCTGAGTAATTTCCTTGACTTTTTAATTACCTCAAGTGGACATTTTGGCCTTGATAGTTACCCAAGAGGCTGGTACAACAATTTGCATTGTTAAAGGTGACCCCTCCAACAGTAGGACGAAGGGTTGGAAAAGGCCAGAGTTAGAGGGACGCTGGCCCAGAATTTGCTGCAAAAAAAGTGTTAAACCCAGCAATTTGTGGTGAGGAAGAGATGCACCGTGCGGCGTTAGCCTCGCAAAAACTGGAGTTTGCCGTCAACCTCTCATGAATGTCAAGAAATTGCTGTAAATATGCATTGACGTTGCCACAGAAAATTGGGGCTGCTATTTCACGTGTGTATAGACCCTGTTAATGGGGTGGTTTCTATTCCAATGGCCTTCCACTTGAAATTCATTTGCAATTAATAATTGTTTGGCGCATGCCACATAAAGCATGCAATCAGAATGCAAGTTAAACAGGGGACATTATAAAAGGAAGTAAATCCTTCACTGAGGGGAAAAAATACATTAGGGAATGTATCTAAATGATAGAACTGCAGGTAAACAAGAGTACAGATTGGAAAGTGCTTTACTGGAATGTTGCTAATTGAGAATATGTGGGCTGGTAACTTGGCTGGCAAAGCAAGAAATAATTCTGACCAGCAGAGAGAGATCATCAAATTTGATTTGTGGATTCTGACTTTAAAAAAAAAAAAAAAGTCGATGTTAAATTAATTTGAACTTTTCAGGATTTAGTTACCCCCCCCCCCTACCAAACCACCACTTCTAAGTATGTGGGTCCACTAGTGTTTAGAGAATACATAAAACAAGGCTGAGGAACATGAAGGGGCACATTAATTTATTCTGAGCATCATCCCCATAAACGTTGCTTCCAATTATAAGGAACAAACCATCACCATGCTGATTCCACAAGTAACATCAGACTTTGAATTGCTAGAAAATATATAGCTTTCGTGTGTAGGCAGCAGTTGCATTTGGTTCCTGAATTTCATAACCAACTGAACCCTGGGCAGGGCACTCTTATTCATATGTTTGTCATGGTCCATAGACAAAAAAGCTTAGAACTACACATTTTCCGGCATGTAATTCAGTGATATTTTAATAAACTGTTTAAATAATCAGATATCCAAGCTGCCACTTCAGAGCTTTACTAACATTCGACTCCTTTAAATTGCATTGGTTAAGGAGATAAACTATTGGTCTCATCATTCACCAAGGTGTTAGTTGGCAATTTGCAGTGCAAAAATTATTCGAGCTGAACGGTGAGGAAAGAAATCCAACAGCGCTTGCCATGAGATGCCCTGCTCTCAAATTCTGGGCCAATTAGTTTGAGGGTTATAGCACAGTAGGAGGTTAGCGATGGGGAGGGACAAGGACATGAAGGGATTTAAACACAAGGATGAGATGGGAGCCAGTGAGGACAAGGGGGATGCGCAAGTGAGATCTGGTGCAGGATAGGATATGGGCAGTAGAGTTTTGGAGGATAGGAAGCTGACTGGATGAGAACCTGCAGAAGGAGGTAGATGGAATTTGCAAGTGGGCAGAACTGTGGTAGGTGAAATTCAATCGCAGCATTGCACGTTGCTTCATATTTTCTATCTTCTATACTTAATGAATGGTGTGGAACTAGCAATTTGAGACAGAGCTGGGGACTACCAATACATTGACACCTTCTGCAGATTGTTTCAGTACTTACCATGTCCAATCTTTGCAGAGCAGCAGTCAACAAAATAAAAATAATGTGGAGCTATATTGTTACATCAGTGCAAGTCTGAGGCAACTATGCTGACTCTGTCCAATGTTTTGATCAGGCCCTGCCTTTGGGCCTGATTGCTGAGCCCAGGAAGTGCTGCAAAAAGGAACTTAAAGCTGATCTTTAAATTGTCTTCTGATACTGAAGTTTTTAACAGTTTTGAACCTTGCAAGTAAGCAAATTAATGGAAACCTTATGGAGGTATACAAGGTAAGTGGAAATAGGCATGGTTAACCCAGAGCCCTATTTCAAATTAAATCCTAACTATAGGCAAGAGGAGATGGAAACAAACTGATAAAAGACAAGATTGAGTTTGGTGTAAGGAAGCACTGTACACTGAATGAATATTTGGTTTGAGTAAGGTTGATTTGCTGAAATTCACATCCTTTCCCCTTGTAAGATTTTTTTTTTCTTAAATCTCCAAGCATCACTAATTCTTATTGTGTAATTTGTGTTTTTTAAAGCTCAGTAAAACTAATTTGTTGCAGTTACAGATATTAGGAACTCCTGGAGATGTGCAGTTCAGGAATCGGAGCTTGCGCAAAGGAAACACCAGGAGGAGTTTGTATCAACACATCCAAAACACACACACTGTACCAATGACCAAGTTCTATTGGAGCCTGAAGAATCTTCATCTGTCGCATGTATAAACCTGTCTGGGTCTGTTAATGATGAGACTACTCCCCCAGATGCTACTCCCCTTTGCTGCGCTGAAATTGGTGAGAAACACAAAAGCTGGATTGTGTCGGCTGATAGAAAAACATTGCCATCTGTTAGAGGAAGGACCTGCTGTTGGAGTGAAAATGCTTCCAATCTTGATGCCGAATCAGCTGGCTCAAACTGTCACTCCACCAAAAATGAAGAGAAAAACAACCAGTTTCCTAAACCTGATCACCTATGGGAAAAGACCAAATGCAGACATAGTAATTGGGAGAGATCCGGAAAGGGTTGCTCAGATGTTGGATCTGAAGATGAACCACATCACTTCAGTCATAAAGCCACAGGTAGTGATACAGAAGATGCATTGATCAGTAAAATTCTTTCTCCGTCTTCTGGTTCCCAAGTTTTAAGTTTTGATGAAGATTCTGTCTTTAATTTTTCTAAAAGAAGTCTCGCTAGCAATGCGACTTTAACAGATGAGATGGATTCTGATCACTGTCTACAGTTTTTGACACTCGGGAGATTAAGTCCCAAATCTCCAATTAAAAAGGAGAAACTGTCTAAAAATGTCATAATGGAAATGTACAAAAACAAATTAACTTTGGAAAACTCGGAGTCCTTTTCATCCTTTGATACTGAATGTGACTTGGAGTGTACATTACCTTGGAGTGAATCACAGAATTTCATTGCTACACTCTCCAGCTCAACGACGACTCCAAGGCTTGGAATTTTGCAGGAAACTATTCCCGAGGTGCTTGATACTGACAGTTTGAACAGTTCTAAAAACATGGATGCCGCTGAACCGAATAATTCCCACTTGGATCTGCAGGATTTACGCAATAGATTGGAGCAAATGCGCAAGGGTTTTTTGGTCACCAAAAAGTATGGTGGAAGTGAAGAGATAAATTTAATTGAACATATGGGAGCTTCTGATTTCCATAGTAGCAGTGATGGTAAAGATCAATGCAAGTCAGAACTTAATGATGAAATAGACTATGTCAATGAGGAAATAGATAATGCTGATAAACCGTTTGCCCTGGATTCAAAATTTTTGGAAACACTTTCACCAATATCTTTGGAACCCCAAAAGCTTGGTTTATTTCCTGATTCTTTGGGAAGCTCTCCATTGAGTGGCCTGGTACTTGAAGATGACCTTTTTGGCATTTCTGAGCACAGTCCTTCAAAGAGTAAGTATATGCACTTGATTATTAGCGTATAATGTCAGCAGATGAATAGCTGTGATTCTGCTTACAGTAGGTAAGTGGAATTTTATTCCTTGGTGCTGGGTAATTGTTCAAGGCCCATTTTATATAAAGTTTGATATTGTTTGTTTAATGACTTGTTGCTTGTTTGTCCTCTGTGATCCATTTGGTACAAGAACATTCTAGGTCTGCAAAAGGGTTCCTCAAGAGCCAAATGACCAACCCCCCTAAGATAAGAACTATGATCCTGAACTAGGAGTTCTACTTTATCAACAGCAATAGTTTTTCAATTATTCACAGTATAAAAAGTTTAATCTCTCTTTTGTTCATAAGTTGTTAGTTCTGTGTTCTCAACTCTTGTACTAACATCTTCTGAACAGATTGGTCAATGGTCTGTGTATGAAAACACGATCATTTATCCATGGTTTAATATCTATTTGGATTGTAGAGGCAGGTGGTTGCTGCTGAATTGCCTCCCCTCCAGTTGATGAATACTTTTTGGGGTGTGTCCATGCTGTGATCCGAAAGATGTGAGAGTTAATTTATGTATTTTGAGTTGTGGTGCTTGTGCCACTGAATTCTTGGTACCTGTTTTCCTAGTGAACCTGTGCGCATCGTCTATTTAATAACTAACTAGTGACAATCCTCCTGAGGGTGCAGATAAAGGTTGGCA
This sequence comes from Somniosus microcephalus, assembly GCF_052327205.1. NCBI lineage: Eukaryota > Metazoa > Chordata > Chondrichthyes > Squaliformes > Somniosidae > Somniosus > Somniosus microcephalus. The sequence goes on from NC_140987.1 coordinate 245,057,035, forward strand.
GTACTCTTTGCGGTCAAATTGGCACCAATGATGTCAAACAGTGGAAAATTGAAACAAAGTTGATCCTTTAGCGGTCTTTGTAATCTGATACCCATGCCACGCAGGTCCCGTTCCTCCAGGTCGTTTATTTGAGCAGCCTGGCTGATTGATGGGAACTCGTAGACTTGTTGCTGGCAGCTGGGATTTTTTTTAACCACTTGAATTCATGTGTTCCTTAAGTCCTCCCATTGTGAAAACTTTGTGTATCTGAATCCCCAAGTTTCTCTTTCTTCTCTTTCTTTCCCCCCCCCCACCATTCCTGTGTTTGTCCAACTGAAATGGTTTTCAATGCTCTTCACTGTTAACTGTGCTCTATTTTTTGAGAGATATTGTAGCCCCTTTACCCAGGTCCCTCAAGTCCGAATAACTTTCATTATCTACTGTACTACGGTCCTTTAACCAACTTGCTATTCATGCTACCATATTCCCTTTAATCGTAACATAGAAACATCGAAGATAGTAGCAGGAGTAGGCCATTCGACCCCGTACCTGCCTTCTCCCCATATCCCTTGATACCTTTAGCTCTAAGAAATATATCTAACTCCTTGAATATATTTAAAGACTTGGCCTCAACCGCCTTCTGTGGTAGAGAATTCCACAGGTTCACCACTCTCTGGGTGAAGAAATTCTTCCTCATCTCTGTCCTAAATGGCTTGCCCCTTATCCTTAGACTATGACCCCTGGTTCTGGACTCTCCAGCCATCGGGAACATTCTACCTGCATCTAGTTTGTCCAGACCTGTCAGAATTTTATAAGCTTCGATGAGATCCCCTCTCATTCTTCTAAACTCCAGCGAGTATAAGCCCAATCGACCCAATCTCCTCATACGTCATTCCTGCCATCCCAGGGATCAGCCTTGTGAATCTTCGCTGAACTCCCTCCATGGCAAGAACATCCTTCCTCAGATAAGGCGACCAAAACTGCACACAGTACTCAAGGTGTGGTCTCACCAAGGCCCTGTACAACTGCAGCAGGACATCCTTGCTCCTGTACTCAAACCCTCTCGCTACAAAGGCCAACCTACCATTTGCCGCCTTAACCGCCTGCTGCACCTGCATGCTTACTTTCAGCGACTGGTGCATAAGGACACCCAGGTCTCGTTGCACTTCCCCTTCTCCCAATCTATTGCCATTTAGATAATAATCTGCCTTCCTGTTTTTGACCCCAAAGTGGATAACCTCGCATTTATCCACGTTATATTGGGCAGATGCATGGCAGATGCAATCACCCAACCTGTCCAAATCATCCTGGAGTTTCTCGGCATCCTCTTCGCAGCACACGCCCACCCAGCTTTGTGTCATCTGCAAACTTGGAGATATTACATCTAGTTCCCTTATCTAGATCATTAATGTATATTGTGAATAGCTGGGCTCCAAGGACCGATCCCTGCGGTACATCACTAGTCACTGCCTGACACTTGGAAAAAGACCCGTTAATTCCTACTCTCTGCTTTCTGTCCGCCAACCAGTTCTCTATCCAAGTCAATACCTTGCCCCCAATCCCATGTGCCTTAACTTTACACGCTAATCTCTTATGCGGGACCTTATCGAAAGCCTTTTGAAAGTCCAAATACACCACATCTACTGGTTCTGCCTTATCTATTTTCCCAGTTACATCCTCAAAAAATTCCAGTAGATTAGTCAAGCATGATTTGCCTTTTGTAAATCCATGTTGACTTTGTCCGATCCTGTCATTGTTTTCCAAGTGCTCAGCTATTACATCCTTTATAATGGACTCTAGCATTTTCCCCGCTACTGATGTCCGGCTTGCCGGTTTGTAATTCCCCGCTTTCTCTCTACCACCCTTTTTGAATAGTGGGGTAACATTAGCTACCCTCCAATCCATGGGTACAGTTCCAGATTCCAGCGAATTTTAGAAGATGATCAGCAATGCATCTACTATTTCTAGGGCCACTTAAGTACCCTAGGATGTAGATTATCAGGCCCTGGGGATTTATCGGCCTTCAATCCCGTCAATTTCCCTAGCAGCATTTCCCTACAAATACTGAATTCTTTTTCATTTAGATTTTAGAAAGACACAGATTAATCAAGGATAGTCGGCACAGATTTGTTAAGGGAAGGTTGTGTCTGACAAACTTGATTGCATTTTTTTGAGGAAGTAACAAGGAGGGTAGTGCGTTTGATGTAGTGTATATGGACTTTAGCACGGCTTTTGATAAGGTTCCACATGGCAGACTGGTCACTAAGTTAAAAGCCCATGGGATCCAGGGCAAAGTTGGATTCAAAACTGGCTCGGAGGCGTGAAGCAGAGGGTAATGGTTGATGGGTGTTTTTGTGACTGGAAGGCTGTTTCCAGTGGGGTTCCGCAGGGCTCAGTACTGGGTCCCTTGCTTTTTGTGGTATATATCAATGATCTAGACTCTTTAATATAGGGAGTATGATTAAGAAGTTTGCAGTTGATACAGGAAACTTTCTGATATCCGGCAATGACGGGACCAAGCTGGTGCCGTAACATCAAAAGTGCCGGACATACCAGAGTTAATGTTTAAACATACAGAACTGAGAAGCTCCGTGTGAATCAACAAACCCTGTTGCTTAGCAACAGCTTCAAAACAATCTGCTGCAGCTGCAAGCTTCTGTAGCTGAAGCTGTTGCTATAGTTACAGACCTTGCAGTGCTTGACTGGGGGGCGGGGGAGCAATGAGAACTAAAAAAATATATAGAAAACGGCTCCTGATTTTTGCCGTTAGATCGAGTATTCCGGACATATAACCTCCGGATAAACCAAAGTTTCCTGTACTAAAATCAGCTGTGTGGTTGGTACTGAAGAAGGAAGCTGTAGACTGCAGGAAGATATCAATAAATTGGTCAGATGGGCAGAATGGTGGCAAATGGAATTCAATCTGGAGAAGAGTGAGGTAATGCATTTGGGGAGGGCTAACAAGGAAAGGGAATACACATTAAATAACAGGACACTGAGTAATGTAGAGGAACAAAGGGACCTTTGAGTGCATGTCCACAGATCCCTGAAGGTAGCAGGCCAGGTAGATAAGGTGGTTAAGAGGCATACGGAATGCTTGCCTTTATTAGCTGTGGCATAGACTACAAGAGCAGGGGGGTTATGCTTCAACTGTATAAAACACTAGTTAGGCCTCAGCTAGAGTACTGCATGCAGTTCTGGTCACCACATTACAGGAAAGATGTGATTGCAGTAGAGCGGGTACTGAGGAGATTTACAAGGATGTTGCTGGGAGTAGAGAATCTTGGCTATGAGGAAAGACTGGATAGGCTGGGTCTGTTTTCCTTGGAACAGAGGAGGCCGAGGGGAGACTTGATTGAGGTGTATAAAATTGAGGGGCCTAGATAAAGTGGATAGAAAGGACCTATTTCCCTTGGCAGAGGGGTCAAAAACCAGGGGGCACAAATTTAAAGTAATTGGTGGAAGGTTTAGAGGGGACTGGAGGGGAAATTTCTTTGCCCAGAGGGTTGTAGGGGGTGTCTGGAACTTACTGCCTGAAAGGGTGGTAGAGGCAGGAACCCTAACCACATTTAAAAAGTACTTGGGATGCCGTAACCTGCAGGGCTACGGACCAAGAGCTGGGACGTGGGAATAGGCTGGATAGCTCTTTGTTGGCTGGCTCGGACACGATGGGCCGAAATGGCCTCTTTCCGTGCTGTAACTTTCTATGTTTCTATGAATTCTACCAACAAACCTCCAATGCAGCACCTTATCGGACACCTTTTGAAAATCCATATGCATGACATCATCTGCATTTTCCTTATCAAAACACCCCCAGTCCTTTTTTCCTTCTTTAAAGAATACTAAATTTGTCAGGCACTCACTACTTTCAAATCCATGTTGGCTATCTTTAATGCATTGCTTTCTAGGCGAGTAATTTTATCAATATTGCAGCCTCTGAGCTTACTGGGGTTTGATTTTTGTTTGGTTTGGAAACTCTAGCATGATGGGAGTTAATTTGAGGCTGACTGGTTTATATAGCCACCTGGTTTATCCCTTTTTCAACAGTGGCAATCCACCAGTCCTCTGACGCAACTTCCAATCCAAGGATGTTTGAAAGTCTATGGTTGGGGTCTGTTCCAGTTCCTTCTCATTTTAGGATGCATGTCATTGGGCCCTGGTGACCATTCTACTTTTGAGTTCCACCAGTTGTTTTCACCACTTGTGCCCTAGTTTTGCATGTTTTATCACTTAGCCTCCTTACATAGTATAATCCTCCACTTTAAAGATTCATCTTTTTTTTCAATAATAAATTCAGACTGCATTCCATTGACCTGAGTCCCTGGAAAAGTTCAGAGGAGTAGGAACATTTCTGTTCTTACTCCTCTGAACTTTTCCAGCACTATCCTTTTGAAGGACATTACATGAACTACTGTATTTCAAATGTGGCCTCATTGATCTACAAATTAGAAACCTTAAATATCCTCCATGCTGTACCTGATTAACTCTAACAGTTTTACATTGTCCACATTAAAACTTTCAAAGAATGATGATTACTCCAAGTTCTTTTCCATCTTTGATAATGGACATCCTTCCTTTTGAATGCTGTGAACCTTTTTATATTGTCACCTGTCGACAGTTAACTATCACTCATTTTTGTTTGAAACGGTGGAACTACCCTCCACAGATTACTGAATAATGTTAACAGCAAATAGACCGAGAACTGACTACTGTGAAGCTCTACTCAACAGTGTATCTCCGTCAAACCCACATCCAGTCCATCAGCAAGATAGTCTACTTGCATCTCTGTTCATATCTCAACTCCTGTGCCATTGTGGAATCCTCCTTCATGCCTTTGGCATTTCCAAACTTGACCTTTCCAGCATTCTCCTAGGCCAGCCTTCTGAGCTCTAGCATGTATAAATTGCAACCCATCTAGAACCCTGCCACCCCCATTTTCTGCTCGTGTATCAACCCTATTTTTGCCCTCTATTGACTTCCAGTGCGCTGATTTTGAAATTGTAATATTACAAATCCCTCTACTGCATTGGCCATCCTACAGATTCCTTTTGCACTCTCCACTCTTCTGACTCTCTGGTTTTCTTCCTGCTATACCATTGTTGGCAGAGCTTTGAAACCATTCCATTTTGCCCCATCTCTCTCCACTTTCAAAAGCTGCTTTGGTAATCTGCCCTAACTCTTCTCTCTACCCATACTAATGGTATAAACTCCTTTCTGTGTAGCAACTTGGGGCATTTCCAATTTGAAAGGGCTATGTAAATAATGCTTGCCTGTTTCTGTAAATTCTGTTTACCTGCAGCTTTGGTGCCAGGCCTGACACTTATTTATTCAACTGAACCATGTCTAGCCATATACTTGACATGGTTTTGACAGTGGGCATGTGCAAATTGTATACTATGTCCAGTTCAACTGAAAAATACAACGCCATTCTAGATATTGTCTTACTTGGATTAAGTTATCTGAAGAAAGCATTTTGAGCCAAAGAACATTGTTGTTCAATGTTCCAGGACTCTCATTGGTGGTGGATAGTATTGGAAGGAACTGGAAATGACAGATTCAGAGTTGCCACAGAAATGAATTACACCAAGTATATTACCTTAGGTGCATTTTTTTTTGTTTGCTTCGATAGTGATTTTGTTTGTGGCAGAGACTGATGTGCACTTAGACTGAAACCTGCAATTTACCTCTGCAAGGCATTAACCTATATAAATAAGACAGTCAACTGTGTTGTTTCCTCTGGAAAATCCATTATATTGAATAGTGGATGGCATCTCTTCAGTATTGCTCCATGTTGAGGCAAGACCCATGAGGAAATTTAGACTTTGCTGCAAATGGTCCATAGGTGAACCATTTATGATCTGGAGATGCAAACTAGTGTATGCATTACTGTAGTGTTGTCAAGCTGGAACACCCTCCATTACTTCAAATTGGTCCAACCACCAGTAACTGATCTGTAAGCACCACGCACTGTGTTTTATAGCTTCACTGCTTACAGTGATGCTGCCTTTTAAATGATACTTGCTGATAAACAACTTTTTTGTTTTTGTGTAAGTACTAGTTTTAATTCTTTCTTTTTCAGATGAAGAACCAGAAAGGGCATGTGCTACCAATTGTGAAAATTCATACACCAGTCAAGGCACTTTCCTGGCTAATGAAGTGGGACAGTTAATAAACTTTTAACACGGACTGAATGTTGCAATGGGTTACATACTAGTATTTCATCTCTGACCTGGAATCAAATCCAGCCTAGACTGTTGGAATGAAAGTCTACTGGCCTTGGGACCCTATGTGAAATAAGCCTCAAAACTGTTTTTAGCAGGGATGGGCCAATCTAGCTGGTCTTGAAGCAGAGCAGAAGTAATTTTACTCCATCTCGCCATGTTATGCCTGACCTGAGCATTTGTTGATGGCTGGGTACCTGAAATGGAAAATAATTCTGTTGACCAGCAGAAGATGTGGCGTTCCTTGATGAAAACCGAATTTGGAATTTTAAAAACTTTTTTCATGCATATTGTACATTTGAATTTATACAGAAGTCACTAACTAACTTGCAATTGCAGCTGTGAACTTCAGTCTTGGACAGTGGGTGGCACAATATCATTTTACCTCGGACCTTGGGTTCTAATTAGTCCAATGTAATGGGATGTGAGGGTCCTAAATTAAATTGTTTGTGGTCTCCAACTGTACAGTTCCAATGAAATACATGTCTACAGCAAAACTGTCCATTTTAGTATTAATTAGCAATCTTTGAAATGTCACTGGAATGACTGGTGCCTTTGGGCTGTTCAGTAGTTTTGGGTTAAGGCACATTATTGGAGCAGAATCCAGAGAACTTTGTTCTGATTGTAATCAATCTGTAGCTGCCCTAGGCATGCTGGAGACTGACATTAGGTGTAGAAGTTGGAAATGTGTCCTGAGTGATGCCATCCTTCACCTGAACTCACCCCCAAAACATTTAAACATCCTCCAATCCATTTGTCACTTTCTTGGTCTGCTCCTTGTTCTATATTTTGTACTACAAATCTTTTGTACTTGCAATTAGCAAATGTAGCATTTGTAGTTTTATAATAAAGTTTTTCTTTTTGTATATGCATAAATTAATTGTTGGATTATCTATCACTGATGGTTTCTCTCATCTTTGTTTTAAGACTACAGGTATGGTAAACTCAGGCCTTGCCACTTTTCAATCATTCAACTTCAGCTGGGAGTCTGGAATTAAATTGTGACTATATACAGTTACAGGTAATTACTTGGGTGTAAAGCAGGGTACCCCTTTCAAAAATAAACCAGTCAATTTTATAATTTTGATTGGTGCCAAAATCTAATATGCAAATTTTACTGTTGGTTTCGTAGCAAAGATGTATGTAATTTATGTTGTAAATTTATAAGTTAACTGATATTACACTGAAGTACTTGTGCACAAGCACCAGCTGGATGTATTCAAAGACAGCAGGTAAGGGGCAGGGGCTGTATGTAAGAGCCCAAGTCAGTTTCCTGGATCTATTTGAAGGAGGCTCTACTTTTCCAGGCAGGTGGTTGAAGACCTGCAGCCTTCTGTAATAGGACCTGCTACCTGCCAGACCATGGCATCATGCTGTGCCATTGGCTGTCAAAATCACTGGTTCACTCTAGCCTGCTACAGGGGACATTTCAGTCTGCAGTACACAGCTGCTATAAGTGGGCCCTCCATGCTCAGTTTGCCAGGGCTAACCAGTGCATCATATTCCCCAACGCACTGACTTGCAGCAATGGCTGGCTTCCCTTGCATCCAAGAGCCCAGCCCGCAGCATTTGTGATTAGGAAGGATACCACTCAATATCTCGCCTCTGATCACAGAACAGGATCATGGAAGTTTGTGCAAGGTACCCACACAGTTGTCATGATGGCTGCTGGGGGACAGGATACCTCCTGTGGCTCATGACCCACCACACAATGCCCTTGATCAACACTGGTTTAATCACATGTAATTGAGCACACCAGTAGGGCTGCTGAAACAGGTTTAGGAGTCTGCACAGGTCTAGGGGCTCCCTACAATATGCCCATAGTGATGTGCTGCATCCTGCACAACCTTGCCATAGTGGCCTGCATTTGGAGGAGGCAGAGAAACTGCAGCAGTCCTCATCAGATGAGGGTCACTTTGCACCAAGAGATGAGGGATTGAACAGCTCGTTCCTGTGCCCTCTGAAATTAAACAAAGCCCCTTTACCTTAACAGTCCTTGCTACATCCTTGCTGCTCCCTTAATCCAGCTAAAGAACACTGAAACCATTCAGCCATCTTCTATATAAATGACATGCAGAGCCAGAAGCTGCTGTTAAACTGCACTGCAGACCAAAGTGCTAAATGTGATTACACTGATATATTTAATTCCCAATGCAATACTTGACTTCATTTCTCACCCAAGTTTCAACCCATGGTTCCTTTTTATAAAAGGTTACAAATTATTACTCCCACGAGATAGTAGATTCAACAAAGCTGGTGGAAGGATGCTGTTGTTCAAATTTGGACCCTGGAGATGCTTGCAGCGGGTGGCTGAGGTAGTGAAGGAGCAGCTGTCCTGAGAGAGGGGCCACATGGATTGATCACAGTTCCACTCCCATGGGGCTATGGTTCATTACTTCCACTGATTTGCAGGAGTGAACACTACAGAAGCTGAGTGACTCCTTCAAAGTCTCTATCCGGTTGTTCGAGGTGGACTTGTTTCTCCAAGGTGGAGTCCAGAGCCTGCATGGCAGCTGTTTGAGCTTCCAATAAAGCTGTAAAGGCTGGTGACATTGGTTCTGGTTATGAGGGCCCAGATGCAGTGTCTCTGGAGGTGGCCACATTCTCCAAGGTAGACTGCAGACTGGTGATGCCTTGCAAGATGACACCATACTGGCTGGAAGCAGACTCCCATTCTTTCTATAGTGCTGAAACTCCTTGGCAGGTCTTCTGACATCTGGTATAGCTGCTTGTGAGACAGCTGGGTAAATCGGATGGGTCGGGTCCAATTCCACGCGGTATTCTGACCAGCCCGATTTCACCTACGGCCAGGTATCCCTAGTGTGTTCCACGGTGGAAATATTGGCTGCGCGTGTGGGAGTCATCGTTGGCAAGAAGGTCTGCCTGACCTGTACCGGAAGGATCCCGGCTGCGCGATGGTGGTGGATCCACAAGTTAAAGAATAACTTAAAAGACGCTTCATCCACGTGGGTGCGAATGGACAATAACACCCACTGAACTGTCACTGCTACGGCAGAAAGGACAATGGGACAAATGGTGGGAATCCGAGCAAGGGATTTATGTGGGGATCGAAGGAGGCTTGCCCCGCAGGAATCTCGGTTGTCTTCTCTGCCGCCTGGCAGGGGAAGGGGATAAGGTGGGGCTCTCACATACGTTCATGCGTGGTTTTTCAAGGGGCAGCCCCAGTTAAAGCCACGGAACTGGTGGCACGCACCCGCAAGCCGTTATCCACCTAATAGGACACCCCGGGAAGGGTGCCCTACCACCACTAAGGGACCTGGGAATGGACTGGTACTAGTGCCTACCGATCAGGTGCTGTACCAAGGGGTACACTACGCGGTGGCCTCGGTGATCTTAAATCTCACCGAGGTCCGTCTACCCGAGTGGTGCCCCAAGGAAACAGAACAGTTATACCAGGCCCTCTTAAAGGACATGTTCGGGAGGTTTTACGAATTTGATTTTTCTAGTGGGGATAGGACTGAACTCTACACTACACGCGAGTTTTTGGGCGACACGGGGAGACAGAGAAGAGGTATTTTGGGTGATACTTTCACCGCGTTTAATACTGGGACTTCTGTCATCAACTCTTTAGATGACATTGAGTTACAGACCCAGATAAATGAGCTGAAAACACAGCTAAAGGGGATTCTCATGGATGAGAACAAAGTAGTGAGCTCGGAGTTGCATGAGGACCAGGCTATGACAGTCCATTTGAAGGAAATCATAGTAGAGTTGGAGAAGCATGCAAAAACGGTAAATGCTCTCATACGGGAGGACAGGAATGCGTCTGACCAGTACTGTACGGGGCATGGTTACTGGGCGAGGGCCGCAGTAATCTGGAGGACCTGAAACAGGGTTTGGTCCCCTCCTGGATCAGTAACAAACACCTCGCCGCCCTCCACCCGTATGAAAACGCATTGAGCCCGTGCCAACTCCGGCTAGCCTCCGAGGCTTATCCAGTTCCCGTGGACTGTGGTCGGTCTAACCACACAGTCATGGGGGTGGTTGTTAGGATGCCGGTCATGGGTAGGACAGCCCGACCCGCACCGGTGTACAGGGTGGAGAATATTGGAGTGATCCAAGGGGGTGCGCACATTCGTTTCGCCGCGGTCCCGCCTTACGTCATCAAGTGGGAGCACGAAATGACAGGCACGGACCTTTCAGGGTGCCGGAGCCGGGGAGCACACATAATCCTGTGTCCCCAGCACTTGAATGCCTTTTTAAGACCGCAGTGTGGGTTCAGAGCTGCTGGCGCGAAACCTATAAATTGCACCATGGAGGCGATGGCACAAGGCCACGTTCCCCCCCAGGTGGCATATATAGGAGGTGGGACCTACTGTGTCACCACCGGCGCGTCCCACTACCGGCACGGACAGCACAGCTGGTGTGCGGTGAGTGATAGCAGTTTCTGTTTCAAACCCGAGGCAGAAGTTCAAGTGGCCCAGGAATGAATTGTCCCCATCCCGGAGCCCTCGACCGTTCACCTCACGGTTAAAGAGAATGTAACCAACTTGTTACAGTATGTAGCACACTTCGGCTACGAGATTCCCCCTCTCCCTGAACACCTCGCAAAGCTACTGAAGGCCATAGTGGTTTCCCAAAAACACTTTTACACCCTAGAGCAAAAGACGATAGATATAGGGTCCAAGATTTTGGATATAGTGGTTCCACCGTGGTGGGACATTTTTGAGAATGTAAAGGTCCCCTCGTGGATCCGTCTGGCCTCCCACATCCTGGTGGTGTGTCAGATAGGGATCGTACTGTACCTAGTCTGCATGCAGTGTAGAGGGAGGGGTCGGTTGACACAGTTCCGCAACCAAAGAACTTGGCAGGAACACTACGTGGGAATCAACGGGGATTCGTCTGCGTAAACCCTCCCAAGGGACTCTCTGTACTATGAGAATTCTTGCGGCGCGGTTGTTAATAAAGATTGTGAATGATGAATGTACCGAACTGAGCAGGGACGTCGGAGCCCCTCCATGTTTGGATGTAAGTAATGTAATGTACTTGGTTGATTTTTCCTTTTCTAGCTGCTTGTGTACACCACGGTCTCGCGTTATGGGAAGTGCGATGTATCGCGGGTATCTGTAGAGGGGAGAGATTAATCTAAGGGGAAGGTCGACTAAGGAGGGCCAGAATTATGATACGTAATGGAATTTTCAAGAAAAATTATTATGTATCACGGGGGTGTAGGGAGTTTGCAAAATTCCCCCACCTCGCCTGCTTTCCGAATCAAACAAAGTTGGCCACTTTTTAAACGTACAAAATGGAGTTCTGGGACACGTGACCAGAAAGCTGCTGGAAGCAAGTCATTTTTCTCCCCAGCAACAAGACTGGAGACAGGGCCTGGAATTCCACAGTCCCAATGTGGATTCCAGGCCAGACATGGAATTGAATATGTAATAGCAAGTCGCCAGTAGGCCGGTAAGAACAATGAACCTGGTTGCACTGCAATCAGGGTTAAGCTAGTTAAAACTATTATCGGGCCCATCCTAACAGATCCAATCATATCAGAAACCGTTTTAGAGGACTAGGCACCAGAGACACCATTGTGTGACTGAAACCAAAAACAATGAGGGCCGGTGATGAGGCCGTTAGTGGGAAATCGGCTGTTTTGCAGCCATTTACAGTTAACGAAGTAACCTGGGACACCTCTCGATCTGGGGGAGGCAAGGCAGATCGAGAGAGTATAACTTTTTAGCAAGCAGACAGAAAGAGCAGTTGGAGACACTTTGACTTGGAACACACTTCGGGAGAGATAGCTTCTACACTTCACTTCGATTTCATCCTGGGACTTCGCAGCGAAAGGAAAACTTCAAGGACTCTACTGGGAGAAGCAGTCTCCAAGACGGGGAAGACTATGCGCAGCAGGCCCATGCTTTGGTAAGCAGGCGAAGCTCCCGGTCCGTACTGCCTCCCGATTTAAACCTGAGTGTTCCCCCCGCACCCCCCCGTGTCCACCACCTCAGGCAGGGATTCAGAGTGGAACCAGGAAGACGGGACGGAGTGCACCATCCCGGTACGGACCGGAGCACAGAGCGGGCCTCGCTAAACGGCGCAGCCCGACCCAGGAGGGAAGCCTTTTCGCCCAGCCAAGGAGGAAGATCCACTACCTGACTGACGGGAGAGTGTGTGGCCAGTGCACACTGAACTTTACCAGGCCAGACCAACTAAAGCTGCAGTCCCAGGACAACCTAAAGGCCTTTATTCCAATGCATTGGGTGAGCATGAGAGTCTGACCCCCCTTTAGTTCGACCTAGGTTAGGGATAGTGTAGGAGGTGGGGATAAGGCTAAGGGGAGTGTTAATGTGTGATACCCCTCGATGTGTCGTACTCCTTCCCGCACTCGCGTGCCCTCTGTTTTGAATATATATTCCTTTTTTTTTTCTTTTTAAAGTGTATAGAGCTGTAGCCTTGGTTTAGTATCGTTGAACCAATTAATTTCTTTGCTTGCTTGCTTTTTATTTTTCTCTCAATAAAACCGTTATTATTTTAACCTTTCACCTGCTTGTCTGTCTCGAGCTTGTTATTCTGCGCATCAGCTGCCTGGGAGGATGCCAGTGTCAGAACTAAGTGGGAGTGTGGGGACGCCTCGAAAACGTCCACTGGGTCAGGCCTGGGCCAAACCGACCACCCAACCAACAACCCCTACACTATCTCCAACGTGTTGTCACCTCCCAAATCCGTGCCCATCTTTCCCACAACTCCATGTTTGAATCCTGCCCCTGCCGCAGCACCGAAACAGCTCTCGTCAAAGTCACAAATGATTGTGACAAAGGTAAACTATCTCTCCTCATCCTTCTTGACTTTTCTGCAGCCTTTGATACGGTTGGCCACTCCATCCTCCTCCAATGCCTCTCCACTGTCATCCAGCTGGGTGGGACTGCACTCGCCTGGTTCCATTCTTATCTAGTTAATCGTAGCCAGAAAATCACCTGCAACAGCTTCTCTTCCCGCTCCCGCATGGTTACCTCTGGTGTCCCCCAAGGATCTATCCTTGGCCCCTTCCTATTTCTCCTCTACATGTTGCCCCTTGGCGACATCATCCAAAAACACAGCATCAGTTTCCACATGTACGCTGATGATGCCCAGCTCTACCTCACTACCACTTCTCTCGATCCCTCCATGGTCACTAAATTGTCAGACTGCTTATCCGACATCCAGTTCTGGATGAGCAGACATTTTCACCAATTAAATATTGGGAAGACCGAAGCCATTGTTTTTGGTCCCCACCACAAACTCCGTTCCCTAGCCATTGACTCCATCCCTCTCCCTAACTTCTGTATGTGGCTGAACCACACTGTTCACAACCTTGGTGTCGTATTTGAGCCTGAAATGAGCTTCTGACCACATCCGCAGCACAACTAAGATCGCCTATTTCCACCTCGGTAACATTGCCTGTCTCCGGCCTTGCCTCAGATCATCCGCTGTTGAAACCCTCATCCATGCCTTTGTCACCTCTCGACTGGACTATTCCAATGCACTCCTGGCTGGCCTCCCACATTCTACAGTACGTAAACTTGAGATCATCCAAAACTCGGCTGCCCGTGTCCTAACTCGCACCAAGTCCTGTTCACCCTTTACCCCTGTGCTCGCTGACCTACATTGGCTCCCGGTTAAGCAACGCCTCGATTTCAAAATTTTCATCCTTGTTTTCAAATCCCTCCACTGCCTTGCCCCTCCCTATCTCTGTTATCTCCTTCAGCCCACAACCCCCCGAGATAGCTGCACTCCTCTAATTCTGCCCTCTTGGGCATCCCTGATTATAATTGTTCAACCATTGGTGGCCGTACTGTCTGTTGCCTTCTAGGCCCTAAGCTCTACAAATCCCTGTTTAAACCTCTCTACCTCTCTTTCCTCCTTTAAGACGCTCCTTAAAACCTACCTCTTTGACCAAGCTTTTGGTCACCTGCCCTAATTTCTCCTTATGTATCTGTCAATTTTTTTGTTTTATAATATTCCTGTGAAGCGCCTTGGGATGTTTTACTATGTTAAAGGTGCTATATAAATACAAGTTGTGGTTGTTGTTGTTTGGTGAGTACTAGGAACTAAATTAAAGAACAGGACCTCAAGGGTTGTAATCTGGATTATTACCTGAGCTATGCGCAAATTGGCGAAGCGATAAGCAGATTAGGGAGGTGAACATGTGGCTGAAGGAGTGGTGTGGAATACTGAGAGCAGTTCTAGGCACCACACCTTAGGAAGGATATATTGGCCTTGGAGAGAGTGCAGTGTAGGTTTACCGCAGTGATACCTGGACTCCAAGGTTTAAATTACAAGGAGAGATTACACAAGCTAGGGTTGTATTCCCTGCAATTTAGATGGTTAAGGGGTGATTTCATTGAAGTTTTCAAGATATTCAGGAGAACAGATAGGGTAGGTAGAGAGAAACTATTTCCACTGATTGGGCAGTCTAGGACTCGGAGGCATAGTCTAAAAATTAGAGCCAGACCTTTCAGCAGTGATATTAGGAAACGCTTCTACACAGAAAGGAGGGTAGAAGTTGGAACTCTCTTCTGCAAATGGCAATTGATGCTAAATCAATTGTTAATTTTAAATCTGGGATTGATAGATTTTTGTTAACCAAAAGTATTAAGGGATATGGGGCAAAGGCGGGTATATGGAGTTAGGTCACAGATCAGCCATGATCTCATTGAATGGTAGAACAGGCTCAAGGGACTAAATGGCCTCCTGTTCCTATGTTCATGGCTGGGCCCCTGAATTCCTCATCTCTGTCCTCAGCAGAGCTAGGAGAGAACCTCATCCTCTTGCAAGCTCTCTCCTAGGCTGCTTAATCATGCTGGGTGTTTCACCACATGCAGACTACTTTTACTTACTGTTAAACCCACACATAGGCCCCGATTTTCGGCTTGTGTGGGAAATGGTCGGGTTTCCCCGAATGTGGGGTGTCTGACACACATAAAGTGTCAGCCAGCTCCACGCAATTTTCCCTCGTGGCCAATTCCCAGCATGTGGGAAGCCTTGCTAATTGTCCAATTCGAGTCAGAAATCCCCACAGTATGATGTCATCATTCGTGGTGTGTTCAAGGTCCATAGCAAGCACTGCATCCTCTGAAGGCTTCCAAACAAACCATACAGGATGGCAGAGGAGCCTGCAGCAGCTGTGGCCAGTGCCAGACCCCGAGCTGCCTTCAAATTCGACGAGGCTTCACTGCAGGCATTATTGGATGGGGTAAGGGCCCACAGGCAGGTCCTCTTCCCTAGGTCAGGGATGAAGAGGCCTCCCACTGAGACCAATGCTGCATGGATGCAGGTGTCAGAAGATGCCAACTCGCTGGGAGTCACCAGAAGAACCTTGGCATTACATCTCTAACTCCTTCCTTTACTCCCCCACAGTACCATCCAGAGCCCCCGTCCTCACTGTGGAGGAGGAAGAGGCTGTGCAGCCAGACTCCTCCGAGGAAGCTCCAACCTCTGAGGGCGCAGCGTCAGCAGAAGTAAGCGCACCCAGCACCAGTGCAGACACTCACACCTCGGGGGGACCTTCGGGACAGAGTAGTGTTGTCACCTGGTGTTTCACAGCTCACAAGTGAGCCTCAGCAGATTCTGGAGACAGGGACAGCAGTGGAGAGTCCTCGTCGGAGGGCACAGGACTCTGCCAGCTCAGCTCAGCTGCGCTGCATGTCGACCCTCTGCCTCTGGGTCCATCCGCAAGAGAAGAGGTGATGGATCTCCATGCACAGATGCAGGAGTCTCTGGCAGGTTTTGTCTCCAGGGTCGCTGCGAGTGTGGAGCGAATGGAGGAGTCCATAGCGACCATGAGCAGAGCCTTTGTGGAGTCATTAGCGCATGAATGCATCACCATGGAAAGGTTGGCAACCTCCATGCAGGAGATAACGCGCCAGGGTACGGAAAACATGGTGAGTGCTCATAAGAGAATGACATCTCTTGAGCGTTGGCCATCTGTTGAACAGAGAAACCAGACCTTCATGGAAGTCCTTCATGGGAAACCGCCCGACGGCGGCCAGAAAATCGACCCCATAGTGTCAATGTCTGCTGGTGCTTGCGAGGGATAGAGCATGTGACGACATATCGTCTGGAAGATTGTCTGCCACCGAGGTCTGAAGGGTCCAGGTGCTGAGAAGGACCTAAAGGAAAGGGACAAGTGTTAGCATGCCACTGAGAGGCTGGACATTAGCAAAATGCAACAATAGGCCAGCACCCTGACTTTTCCCAGGCCATTAATGTCCAGGGCTTCCTGCTCTGTTTGGTTGAGGTGTATTCCCGTTTCGACCTTGGGCAGCCTGTTGGGAACTGCACCTGTTCCCAGAAATGCCCGGCATTCATATTAAAATTAGGCTATGGAGGTAAAATCCGCCAGGCCTCACACAGGTGATGTAATGAGAGCTCGCTGCTCTCCCCGTCCGCCCAATTCCTGCCCAGTGTTAAAATTGTGTCTCCAGTGTCAGCAGCCTGAGCTATGAGAAAAGACTGGTGTCTTTGACATTTTAGTGAGGTGATCATACAAAGTTATACAAGATAGTAAATAGTATGGAAAATAAATGTTTTAAATTTAATTGTGGGAATAGGACAAGGGGACACAGCTTTGACCTAGTAATAGGTAACTTTAGGACTGATATCAGGAAATTCTTCACACAGAGAGTGAAGAACACTTGGAATGGGCTCTGGGTAGAGAAGTGGAAGCGAAAACCATGGTTGCATTTAAGAAATGCCTAGATTCTGCAATGGGGGAAGCTTTAGGGTGCTTCAGGATGTATAGCCTAATAAGAGCTGAATGGTCCTCATCCATAATTAACTTGTGAAAATTTTCAAGGAAAATCTTGCTGCCTTTTGTTGACTCTCCTTTTGTGAACTAGGCAAAATGAATGCTTTGGACAATGATCTCCAATACAACCTAAACCAACATGAGGAGAAAGTAATTGGGTAGCACATTGTATTCCCTTAATGGAAGTCGTGCTCCCACATAGTTTTAGGATAAGGCAGTGAAGTCTCTATAGTAGTGGACTAGCAACCCAGAGGTTGAGTTCAAAAGCTCTGACATTGAATTCAATAAATCAGGAAATAAAATGATCATGAAAGCTAAGGGTTGTCATCCCAACTGGTTTAACTAAAATCCTCTGGAATCTGACACATTTGTATGTTTTTTTTTGAATTGCAGTTTTAATTTAAACTATTTTCCTGACCTACCTTTTTTTGTTTGTGATTTTACTTCCAAGATAATTAAAGATTATGTGAAGTACAGCTGCACAACAATAATGATACAAATTTTAAGCAGCCTAACTCTATTGGTTAAATAAAAGCTACACACTCCACTCATTTGTTCTCAGGGTGTCAGTGATCATGACAAAGCCACATTTATTCATCCCAAGTTTTCCTGAGGTGATGGTGGGCCAGTTTCTTGAACTACTACAGTCCTTATCCTGATGGTACTCCCATGGGGTCAAGAAAGGCTGTGCCATTGCACCAACGCTCTTCTCGATCTTCCTTGCTGCAATGCTCCATCTCACCCTCAGTAAGCTCCCCACTGGAGTGGAGCTAATTTATAGAACAAACGGGAAACTGTTCAACCTCCGTCGCCTCCAGTCCAGATCCAAGGTCGTCCCATCCTCTGTCGTCGAATTACAGTATGCAGACGATGCTTGCGTCTGCGCTCACTCGGAGGTCGAACTCCAAACCATCGTCAACACCTTCACCGAAGCGTATGAGAGCATAGGCCTTACACTAAACATCCGTAAGACAAAGGTCCTCTACCAACCTGCCCCCGCCACACAGTGCTGCCCCCGATTATCAAAATCCATGACAAGGCCTTGGACAACATGGACCACTTTCCATACCTCGGGAGCCTACTGTCAACAAGGGCAGACGTCAATGACAAAGTCCAACACCGCCTTCAGTGTGCCAGTGCAGCCTGAGGAAGAGAGTGTTTGAAGACCAGGACCTCAAACCTGGCACTAAGCTCATGGTCCACAGGGCAGCATTGATACCCACCCTGCTGTATGCCTCAGAGGCATGGACCATGTACAGCAGGCACCTCAAAGCACTGGAGAGGTACCACCAACGCTGCCTCTGCAAGATCCTGCAAATCCATTGGCAGGATAGGCGCACCAACATCAGTGTTCTTGCTCAGGCCAACACCCCCAGCATCGAAGCTTTGACCACGCTCAATCAGCTCCGATGGACGGGTTACATTGTCTGCATGCCCGATACGAGACTCCCAAAACAAGCGCTCTACTCGGAGCTCCGGCACGGCAAGAGATCCCCAGGTGGGCAGAGGAAACGCTTCAAGGACACCCTCAACACCTTGAAAAAGTGTAACATCCCCACCGACACCTGGGAATCCCTGGCCCAAGACCGCACAAAGTGGAGGAGAAGCATCCAGGAAGGCGCTGAACACCTCAAGTCTCTTCGCCGGGAGCAAGCGGAAGCCAAGCGCAGGTAGCGCAAGGAGCACACGTCAACCCAAGCACCCCACCCACCCACCCCTTCAACCACCGTCTGCCCCACCTGTGACAGAGACTGTAGGTCCCGCATTGGACTAATCAGTCACCAGCGAACTCATTTTTAATGTGGAAGCAAGTCATCCTCGGTTCCGAGGGACTGCCTAAGAAGGAGAAGAAGGTACTCTCAAACTAGTTCTGATATTTTTCTTTTACGTAGAATTTACAGCACAAACACAGGCCATTTGGCCCAACTGGTCTGTGTTTATGCTCCATACGAGCCTCCTCCCACTATACTTCATCTCATCCTATCAGGATATCCTATTCCTTTCTCCCTCGTGCACTTATCTAGCTTCCCCTTAAATGCATCTATGCTAATCGCCTCAACCACTCCATGTGGTAGCGAGTTCCATATTCTAACCACTCTGGGTAAAGAAGTTACTGCTGAATTCCTTAATGGATTTATTAGTGACTATCTTTTAATTTATGGCCCCTAGTTTTGGGCTCCCCACAAGTCAAAATGTCTTCTCTATGTCTACTCTATCAATGGGATGAGCAATAAATGCTGGACTTGCCAGCAACGCCCACATCCCATGAACGAATAAAAAAAAATCCTTTCATAATTTTTAATGTCCTCCATTAGGCCGCCCCTCAGCCTTCTTTTCTAGAAAAAAGAGCCCCAGCCTGTTTAATCTTTCCTGAGAGGTATAACTTCTCAATTCTGGTACCATCCTTGTAAATCTATTTTGCACCTTCTCCTCTATATCCTTTTTGTAATATGGAGACCAGAACAGTGCATAGTACTCGAAGTGTTCTATGTACGTTTAACATAACTTCCCTGCTTTTCAATTCTATTCCTCTGGAAATGAACCCTAGTGCTTTCTTTGCATTTTTATGGTCTTGTTAACTTGTGTTGCTACTTTTAAAGATTTGTGAATGCGTTCCCCCAGATCCCCCTCTTCCTCTGCCCCATTGAGACAATTATTTTCCAAGGAGTAGGTGGCCGCCTTATTCCTCCAGCAAAATGCATCATCTCACTTACCTATATTGTAAATTCATTTGCCATTTACACACCCATTCTGCAAGTTTATTAACGTCTTCTTGAATTTTGTCGCAGTCTTCCTCAGTATTAACTATACCCCCCAATTTCGTGTTATCTGCAAATTTTGAAATTGTACTTCTGATTCCTGAGTTCAAATAATTTATGTTAATTGTGAACAACAGTGGTCCCAGCACCATTCCTTGTGGAATACCACTTCTCGCCTTTTTTCCAGTCTACCTTTAACCCCTACTCTCTCTGTTTTCTGTTTTGTAGCCAGCTTGCTATCCATTCTGCTACTTGTCCCCTGACTCCACATGCTCTGACTTTAGTCATGTGCCTACTATGCCGTATCTTATCAATGAATAGCACCTTTGGGGGGCAGAGGGAAGGCAACAATAGAAAGGTATAATAACCAGGCTATTTAGATGGTTGAATGGGTCAAATTCTGTTTTTAATTAGATGTAGTTCTGGGATTTTTATTGCTGTTTTGAGGGTCACATTCACCATTTTCACAATGAATCAGTGGTCTTGATCTCAAGTAAGACAAATGTTTTCACAAAAAGAAACAGAAAATGCTGGAAATATTGAGCAGGTCAGGCAGCATCAGTGGAGAGAGAAACAGAGTTAACATTTCAGGTCGATGACCTTAAATCAGAATTTGAAAAGAGATGTAACAGATTTTAAGCAAGGGCAGGGAAAGGGGGGAGGGGAGGAGAGGAAAGAACAAAAGGGAAGGTCTGTGATAGGGTGGAAGGCAGGAGTGATTCTATGACAAAAGGTATGATTGTACAAAGGAAAAGGAGATGGTAATGGGACAAGAAAAGAAACAAAAGATGGGTCTAGAAGAGATGTAAATGGGAATGGCAGAATCAGCAACAGCTGCCATCTGAAAAAATAAGGGCAGATGTTATGGCCTGAAATTGTTGAACTCGATGTTGAGTCCAGAAGACTGTAAAGAGCCTAATCAAAAGATGAGGTGCTGTTTCTCGAGCTTACGTTGAGCTTCGTTGGAACAGTGTAAGAGGCCAAAGACAGAGGTCAGAGTGGGAGTGGAGAGGAGAATTAAAGTGACTGCAAAATGTTTCCACAAATAGGTCCAGCAGTGGAGATTAATATTCCAAGTTCCTTTGCTATTTAATGGAAGACCTCAACCATTTAAAATAAAAAGGTTAATGCCTCCCTTAAAATAGCAAAGCAATGTCATACCTACCCGCTTAACATTTGTGCCCTATATTTGCACAGCTCCATTTCAAAGCATGTGACTTTTTCCGATTTGAATTACATGTTGCGTCTTTACGTTTCTTTAAACTTAACAGGTCGATCTTTAATAGCAATTTGGCTATTCAAATACAGTCTACAATCTTTAACCATTTGTAAGGATAAACGTTATTCTTTGTGGTCTGTTTCTGCTGTTGGAGCTGTTTTATTTCAATCCCAATTAAAGGATTATGTTCACCATGTGACATGTTGAAGTAATGCACGTCGGGGCGAGGTTTTGCGAATTCAGCTGTTACTGGGGCGGATTCCTTAGCTACCCACACGGATTTATAACCAACACAGAACGCACGGAGCAAGAGTAAGGTTTATACCGACTGCAATCAACACTATGAAGCGGAAGTGCATTTGCGAGCTTTGCACCTGTGGGTATGTAAAAAGTGCAAACACCTAGCAGCAGAAATTGTAGTTCATCTAATATTCAGTTCACAGAAAGTGTCTCTTTGGGGCTGTCTCTGTCGATTGAGCTGTAGCTAAAATTAGACACGGAATATATAATTACGATTGTGAAGTTGCCTCATTCAGTTGATACAAAAGTAACAGTGATGCAACATTGGAATTGTGCACCTAAATCGGAGTACTTGCTAACAAAATAACCTGCAGATTAGCTATTAATACAGAGAATTAATCTGACATATAACGCACATTTAGCTGTTGGATTTTGCCATGAGAATTATTTAAATAAATATATATGTTGAAGAGAATACGTAAAAATTCACATTCCACAAACTATGAACGTTACATTAATTTGAAAATGTAGGGAGGATGGTATCAGTGACTTCAAAATGTAAGTATAATCTCAAAAGTAACAAGTCTAGTTAACCAGTTTGAGTAATGTAAAAATGTTCATGTACTTTGTGACCAGTAAAACTGATGCAAGGGGAATTGACCTATAATGCACAAGCCGTAACCATAGAAACGCGTGCCTAATCGCAGCTGCTTAGTTTAAATAGTATCAATACAAGGACCTGTGCTGAATCACTGAGATCTAGAGCAGTATAAAATCTCAAATATCATGAAATGGACCAAAATAAACTGCCAGCATATCTTTCATTACTTTAAACAAACCTCCCACCTGGTAACTGGCAGACACACTCCACTCTCGGACCAACCGATTATATCATTTGCAATGTTAATGCCAGCAACAGTAACCTCCACACTGGGGCAAAAGTGCATTGCTAAAATGTATGTTTCATTTTTTTAACTATCAGAGCTATAACAGGGGTCATATAAAAATATGTCGCACAGAGTTCAATATGGCAAGAAAGACATTCAAATCTAGTTATGTGCTACTGGTTACAGAATTATTTGAAAAGGGGGTAAAAAGATTAACAAAGTTGTTGAAAATGTTTATTTTGTGAGTACTGCATAACAAAGCGTTGACCTTCCTGTGCAATATTTTACAAATACTAGTACTATAATATAATAAGGATTTTTTTCAACTTTTTTTTATCCCCTTTCGCTATCCAAGGTCCCTAGCTGCCAAAAATTTTGTTTATTCGTTCCTGGGATGCCGAAGTGATGTTTGTAGCCATGGGCTTCTATATGACTGACTGCCAGCAAGTATGCAGTAGCAGTGATATTCTCTGAATTTCCCTTTCTCCATTTGAGACATTCCCTGTCCTTGATGCTCCCTGATGTTGGCACAGCTGAAAATAATAGTAACTCGTTTTATGGAGCATTACAGCCTCAAATTAAAAAATACATAAAATTGATTGAGAGACAAGGTGTTCATAAATGTCAACCTTTTCATAGTTTTCAAGCAGAGGGGAAGTGGAATTGCAGTATTATTGTTGTGAAATCATAGAATGATACAGCACAGAAGGAGGCCATTCAGCCCATCGTGCCTGTGCCGGCTCTTTGAAAGAGCTACCCAATTCGTCCCACTCCCCTGCTCTTTCCCCAGAGCCCTGCACATTTTCTCCCTTCAAGTATTTATTCACTTTCACCACCACCCTATCAAGCAGTGCATTCCAGATCACAACTTGCTGCGTAATTTTTTTTCCCTCTTATCATCTCTGGCTCTTTTGCCAATTACCTTAAATCTGTGTCCTCTGGTTACTGACCCTTCTGCCACTGAAAACAATTTCTCCTTGTTTACTCTAATAAGGATTTGAACACCTCTATCAAATCTCCCCTTAACCTTCTCTGCTCTACGGAGAACAACCCCAGCTTCTCCATTCTCTCCACATAACTGAAGTGCCTCATCCATGGTACCATTCCAGTAAAGCTCCTCTACACCCTCTTTAAAGCCTTGTCATCCTTCCCAAAGTGTGGTGCCCAGAATTGGACACAATACTCCAGCTGGGGCCTAACTAGTGTTTTATAAAAGTTTAGCATAACTTCCTTACTTTTGTACTCTATGCCTCTTTATTTTTAAAGCCAAAGATCCCATTTGCCTTCTTAACAGCCATGTCAACTTGTCCTGCCACCTTCAAAGAGACTATGATCCCAAAATGTAAATTGGATCATGTCAAAAGTAACAAGTTCAATTATCCTGTTGGAGTAAAGTCAGGGTAAGAGTTGGGGTGCTGCCTCCATTGGTTCGGGAGGGGGAAATCAGCTATCCAATGGCCTTTGCTAGAAATTTGATAGTTGGGCTGTGACTTTACCTCTCTATTTGTGCATCATTTTAGTTCCTGTTTAAACATTCATTTATGTTTAGAAATAAATACTTGCATTTATATAGTGCCTTATTATGTAATTGAAACATTTCAAGGAGCTTCACAGAATGATTCATTTTCGGAATGCACTGACGCTTATAAAGAGAAATGTAGCTGACATTCTGTGCCACTGATGTCCTGCAAACAACAATTAAATGAATGGCCAGTTAATCTTTTTTGTGGTGGTAGTAGTTGAGAAGAACTATTAGCCAGGGCTCTAGGAGTGCTCCCTATTCTTCAAATACTGTGTGGGATCTTAAATGTCTATTAGAACACGCTGACAGGACAATTAGGGATGGGCGATAGTTACTCTGTTCTCCTGGAGAAACAAACATTAAAAGTTTGTTTGACAAGTGGAACAATAGAAGATAGAATTATGAATAATATGGAGGTTAGCGGTGGAGGTCAAGGCAACTATAAAAGTAACCGCAAAACAAATAATCTGTAATAGTTTAAATATTGGCTTAAATGGAGGGGAATAAGCAGTGTTTGGTAGGTTAGCATCGAAGGGATATTAAAAGTCTAAAATGAAATGGGATGGAAAATTATATAAATTAAATAAGACTTTAAATTACTATTGAATGGGTAAAAGTGCCAAGGCTCCAATTGAAGATGATATTTCGACTTTAAGCTACAGTTTAGAGTCTGAGTGATAGATTCTCATTTCTAAGAAATAGCATGAACAGAAGTTGTAGATTACCCACAGATGGAAATTGTTCTAATTATCATGTCTATCTTCAGCATTAGAGATACTGAGATCTGACCACTATAAACAAATTAGCTCAATAGACATTTTGGCATTTTTCCCTTGGTATCTGAGCTGAGGAGAGAACCTTTAGGGATAGAAAACAAGCTAATTTTGGTTGTAATTTTGCACCTCTGTTTGTTTGATATAACATACCTTGTGCAAATATGTGAAATACAAGTAGGGTAAGCTATACATGGACATCAAAGATCTAAAAGCAGCTTATGATAAAGTTGATTGGAAACTATGCTGAAAACCATAAGTTAAGGCTGGACAGGATATTGATATAGTTAATCTCCTTACAAAGACACATGAGGAAACAACAATTGCAGTTAGAGCTGACAAAAATAGGCATATTGATGGCATTCAGAACATTACTAGGGGTAAAACGGGTTGACTGCTGGCTATGTACACTGAGTGGGTCTTTCAGCAATGAATCTGCCTGTAATCTGCAAATTCAATCTGTTATATGGCAGATGTCTATTAGACACCCAGATGCTAAATAAACAAGCTCAAAATAGTGGACTCTGTTGTACCATGCAAAGTTGAGAAGGGAGTGTAATGGATTCTGGATAAGGAGGAGATG